>NW_020312089.1:0-105658 GCF_002999335.1 Cyclospora cayetanensis | reverse complement strand
TGCGGTGTCACCAACTGTGACGCTCCATACAAGGCTTCCTTGGGGACAGTTGACTCTACACTCAACACACACGCGAAAGAAAGTTATCAAGCTACGTACCCAAGGCTTCCGGCTTGTCTTGCCCTTACCCCCAAGTATTCCCTATCTAAGGAAAGGGTGGCACCTAGGGTAAGCGTAGCTGCACCCTCTAAACACTTCGAGTATTCACAGCTAGTTGCGCATGACATCAAGCGCGCATGCACACAACACTGCGTCTTGCAATGTTGATTTGCCAGTATGCAGCAAGATATCGGAAGTCCGGGTGCGCAAGTCAAATATTTTATTTAGTCCTTCGTTTATAGTATGCCAAGTGTGATCGAAATGGTATAAGCGGAGGTTAGTGAAATACACTAGCTATGGTCACTATACTCATGGTCTCTATGGCGTTATCGTCAAAACCTAGTCAGCGGATTCCTTCTGAAGGCCCCCAGAAAGAGACCGTGCGGCTGAAGATTACTTTAGAGGTAGAGTAATGCTTGTCCTGGTCACTACAACAGAGGTGGGCCTCTCCTGTACGTGGTAGACATCACTTGCCATTGTACTGGAAGGGGCCTCCATCTAAACTGGACAGCAAAACAAACAGCTCCGCCTGTTTAACTGAATCCGTCACTTTGTATCTTATAATACCTCCTTCCATGCGTTCCCGCGTATAGAAGGAAACACATCTCTGGTTGCTGCTTTCCAGGTGCCGCGGTTTTCAAGAGGAGCGTAGCCTGTTGCCGCTGGCGGTAAACCCCGAATGAGCAAGCAAAACAATTCTGAAATAAAAACATTGATTCTTGATTTCGACGTAAAATCGGCAGGTTGTGTGCATTAAACTTCATCAGAAATGTGCGATCTCGTCCATCCAGCCCCATCCTTGCCCACACACTGCCTTTCTGTCAGTCCCCAGCCCCCAGCAGCCAATGTGGCCTCTGCGCTCCGCTTGTGCATGGCTTACTTCCCATGCATTTCTTGCTGTGGGGCGCCTCTTTTCTAGCTGTTTTGGTGGAGACTACCGGCAGGAACCCCCTCTAGCGAAGATGGCGAAGAAGTTCGACCCCAATGAAATCAAATATAGTGCGCCACCCCCACGCCACTAGCATACCGAGAGCTATGGTTTCCCCGCGTGCTCCTTTCAAGCCTGCGAGCCATGGCCCCCCGGATTATGTGACATTTTGCTTGAGTTTCATCATCTAAGAGCGCACGACGCAAACAGTTGGCGCTTCAGGAAGGGTCGTGCGCTTCCCCTTCCGCATGCCTCTATAGTGAAGGGGCTCCTGAGTCGGGGGACTCTCGTCATTGATGCCCTATCCAGGGCCCTCAAACCCTTTCAATTCATCCAGGAAGATGAGAGTCTAACTCGACTCCTGACCATAGCTGCTCTTCTATGCTGATGTGGTGTCATCCCTGTCCTTGCAGTCTACCTCCGCCAGACTGGCGGTGAGGTCGGTGCCTCTTCAGTCCTGGCACCTAAGCTTGGTCCCCTTGGTACGTTGTAGTCATGCAAAGGCACATCAGGAACCCTCTTGGCACTCTCGCACAGCCCGCTGTCCCCCTGCCCGCTGCATCTCCCGCGGCTATCGGTTGCGTGAGAATTTGCCCAGACGCGCATCAAACCTCGCGCGTATTCAGAGATGAACCGCATGTTTGTGTGTGTGTGCGTGCGTGACTTTGTGTGTATGTACATTTGCAGGTATGGCTCCCAAGAAGGTGGGTGATGACATTGCAAAGGCCACAATGTCGTGGAAGGGCATGAAAGTGACGGTGTGCCTGAAGGTTCAAAACCGCCAGGCCACCGTCGAAGTTGTTCCCACTGCCTCCTCTTTGATCATCAAAGAGCTCAAGGAGCCCCCAAGAGACAGAAAGAAAACAAAGAATATCAAGCACAACGGAAACCTCTCCCTCCAGCAGCTCTTTCAGATCGCGCGTACCATGCGCCCCAAGTCGCTTGCGCACGAGTTTTCCGGAACTGTCAAGGAGATTGTTGGAACGTGGTGAGCAGCCGCGTTTATTCATCCTTCAAGCTTCCTCTAGTGTATACAACGCCGCTGCACAACAAAAACACCACATTGGTCTGGAAGGAAGTAAGTGCACTGACTGACTGCGCAGCTGTCTGATTGCGACTGTGCAGCCACTCGATCGGCTGCACCATTGACGGATCGCACCCCAGTGAAATGCAAGAGCGAATTGACTCCGGGGAGATCGATATCCCCTCGGCATAAACGCGCACTCAGCAATGAGGGAGAGGCGAGAGAGGGTGTCAGCGGCCGTGAAAGCTATCTGTAGCCTCCCAGTTGTGCGTAGCTCTGAGCGGGGGAGGGGAGGAAGAGGAGAATGTCTGAGCGAGGCAAGGCACACAGCTCGTTCAAGGCGTCGGAGGGCTGCGTGCAGCCCCTATCCGGTCCGACACCTTGTTAGCTTTCGCCGCGATACGGGTGACCTCGTTCAAAGGGAGCCGCCACTGCCACTTTTCACCTCGAACTCGTTATTCAGTTACTGAGTTACCAGCCCTCCCCCCACCAGCAAGGCGCTACAGCCGCGCTGCTCATGCGTTTCCTGGCAAACGGCTACCGAGGCTTTGTAGCAGTCCGCTCGCTTCCCGGGAGCCACAGTTCGGCCGCCACTATGAGACTGCAGTAGTGTACATGTAGTGCTGTTTCTTATCCTAAGGCCCTACACGCTAGGCCCCCACTAGAGAGCCCGCTCTGCGCGTTGCGTTGGCAGAACATCAAACTGCACGGGGCCCCTTAAAGGGGGGCCCCCCGAAGTGACTTATGCCCTGTAGCATAGAAAGCGGGTGCGCGTGGCTCCTAAGGCCCTACCTGCTCTTTGTTGCAAGAATGTGTGCCTCGCAAGCCGCGCGCGGTGCAGCTCGAATACGTCGTCGATATCAGGAGCCACGAGGCACCAACGGCTTGTTGGTGGCAGCGTAGTACTCTCTGCCCACCTGCCTGCCAGAGGACTTTCCAAGGATGATGCGCGGCTCCTTTGTCTGGCAAAAAAGGGCGTCGATACTCCGCCCTTGCGCTACCCACCACACTACGCTCCAGCTAGCCTGGCGATTATGAATCTGTAGCAAGCTTTCACTGTCCACCTAACAGATGCCTGGACAACACCGTATGCAGCGGGACCCTAAAGCCGATATGAGATACGGCTACCCCGCTTTTTTCGAATGCATGCCGACAAGCGCACGTGACTCGCGGAGAGCATGTATAAGGCGCAGTGTGCTCAGGTTTCAGGTTCGTGCTCGCAGGTGAGGAAGTGTGAGGAGCACTCCCAAGACTACGACAGAATGTGCCCCAGTCGTGGTGACACACTTGATACGGCAATGCTCATTTACAACCCCTGCTTGGTAACGAAAGCTCAGCGCTTCAACATACCCCCACCCCAACACGGCTTGGCGCTTCGCTCTGCGGCTTGCCCATTTGCCGAAATGCAGTTAATGTGAAGGCTATCACACTCCAGGCTGCCCCTCCAAATGCCGCCTTAGCACATCCGCTCAATGAGCTCGTTGATAAGATGCTTGCGGTTTCCCCAGTCACCTGCGAGGAAAGCACAACAGAAAACGAATAAACGCAGGGGGAAATGCCATCTCCAGTAAAGAGCACCCAAAACACGCAAGAGGCAACCCGTAGCAACATACAGTGGCCTACAATCAAAGTGCTGCCTCGTTACACTCAGAACACTGCCCTTTCTCTCTCTCCCCTTCCCCCCCCCTTCCACAGCTTCAGCCGCCGCTATATGTATACATACATATATATATATATATATGTACACTCCTCCCGAGCGCCACACAGACAGACAGCTTCGATGAAAGCAGCAAATGCTTGACTAAGGACCCCCCACTCACCAGCACGAGGCTCGCAGAAGCCATGGCGTTTGCACTTGAAGCCTTTCCGTGGGGAAGAGAGCTTGAATGTCCAGAGGAAAGCATTGGCCTGCTTGAACGCGGGGCCACAGGTGTAGATCTCATGAACCAGATCCTCAATGCCATGAATGCCATACTTGCCCAAGTGTTTCTCAATGATGTCGTTGTTCTGCAGGCGAATGCGCTGCTTGGATCCAGGCTCGCCTACCTTGGCTGAAGTAAGAAACAAGCGCACGCGTCACGACGGACCCCAGAATTATGCAATCGAATTGGAGCTGCACGGCGTAGACGGTACCCGACGTAGTAACGTTCAGCTTGCCTTTCGATGCAGTCAGGTGACGGGCTGTATATACACCCCAAAGAGCCCCCAGATGGACACACACATACCATAGCCGCGCTTGTAGATCAGTTTGCGGACGGTCGACAGGCTGGGATACCCGTAGGTGATGAAGGGCTGGACTGCTTGCAGCATTTCCTGCGTGGCTTTGTTCACACGAATGAAGACGCCATTGTGCAGCTGGCGCAGACGGAACAACTGCAGAATCATGCGGGGCTTAGGGGCAAGCTTGTTGATACCCTTGATACGGACGCAGAACACCACCTTCGGCTCGGGTTCCCTGTAAAAACCACCTAAAGAAATAGACACAAAGACACACGAGCAACAATCGGTAAGTAAGGTCCGATAAAACTTTGCCGAAAAGCAACACACGTGCGCAAACAACGCGAAAAAGGGAGCAGCGAACCACTGAAGGTAAAACCCCCCATGAGGGACAAGGTCTTCACAGGCCTCATGAGGGCTAACACACAAGGCAACGAAGAACTCGCACGCTCCCCTGCCCAACCAACAGCTGCTCCTCAAGAGGTCCTCCGTTGACACAACAAGAGTTTCGCAACAAGGCCGTCAAAACGCGCGCATACGTCTCACAAGTTCATCACGTGTACGGGGAAACTACCGAGGCGCAGTGGAAAGATACAGGAGGCTCGATCAGCAAGCGATTGAAACTGATAACGAATAATCCTCATATAGCCATAAGGCTAAATCAGATTTTCCAAGATCATCCTTAAGCCCGAATGCAAGCGCTTCCGCGCGCAAACAAAACCCTAGGGCATGCTGGGACTTCTTCCTCTTATCCACTTTCGAAAAACTCATTGAACATACCCTTAGCACGAGCCTCCCGCTTGTTCTTAATGAGATCCTCGCGCGCACGCCTATACTCCTTCATGTACTTGTACGTACGCAGCTTGAGAGCATGACGTGTGGCAGCCCTTTTCTGCGACCACATGCATCGAGCAGGGGGCATATTCCACAACAAAGCACACATACAGATGTCGTAATTGTCCTACGCAAAGTCTTCCCTGACAGGATGCTGCTAACTCGAAAAACCGCGATGCTGCTGCCACAATATCACGCAGCACACGCACCGTGCGCAACGCCTTCAAGGACTTCCGCTGACTCTCAATCAGAGCCGCATCACGCTTCTGTTTCTTCTCTGCGCCCTCAGTAAGAGGAACGCCCTCAACGGGCTTCAGGAAACGGGCCGAGAAGCGATCCTACAATCCCATGAAAGCACACGACAGTGCACATACATGCATGATCGGAGGGAGGACCACGTTGCACGTGGCGAACAGGCGAGAGAGCTCAGTGCTGCGCTGCGAGAAACATGTAGTTCTCCTCATGAATCATCACGCAGGCACACAAAGCAATGTCATCCTGCCCCTCCCCCTTCGGGGCACACAAAACACGATACACAAAGGGCCTCAGTGGCTGCGATGGGGATGGCAAGGTTGCAGCCGAGGAGGAATCTGCCTGGTGATGATTTGCTTCTTTGCGTCGCAAAGTCGTCACATCTTGAAGCTCAATTTATACAAACACCCTGTACTTCGGGGAAGCCTCTGCAGGGGCGTCATACGGCCATACACAGTCCCGTTCCCCCACATGCTGCGCGTCATGCCGCAGCGAGCTGCCCTCCTGACCAAGCGAGAGGTAGGCACGTGAAAAGATGCCATTAGAAACAGCGACGTATACCATTGTAAGGAAAGCTTGCATCGGAATTTCCTAAGCCATGCGGGGCCACTGCCGGAGCAGCACCCCACAGCCACCGCGCGGAAAACATGTAGTACGGGAGGAAATGCTTACTGCCATTTTCGCTGCAAGGCTCTCCTTGAACGATCCAAATCCTCGAAATAGTCCCTGCAGAGAGAGCCCAAAATCTCGCCGAGGGCTTCTTTTCGCAGCAGCAGCGGGGGGAGCTGCAGCAACGGGTGCCGATCTCAGTGTGAGGCTGCACTGCACAGCATATTACAAGGGGGCTGCATGCATGTGCGGACAGTCTACAACGGCCGCCTTGGCTAAAAAAATCTGATAAACTGATATTTCTCCTTTCTGCGTATTATGCATCAAAGCTGTAGAGACTTTGGAGGCTCTCAACGAACATTTTACCGTGTGCACTGAACTCAACGACACCCATAGCGGCGGATACCATCGACCATCGTGCGGGGCCAGAGTAAATCCCACAGCGTTTTCCTTCTAATCAAACCTCAAGATATTGCTCAGGCCAACCACAATTGGGTTGTTTACAGAGGGCAGAAGAGCTTTGGTACCTGCCCACGCAAAGCGCCCCAAAACACTATAAATGTTTACACAAGGATTTCGTCGAGTTAAATGGGCTGCTATGCAAAAAGAACGGATTTGGTTCAGCTACAAAGGGTAGCTTAGCAAAGTCAGGTGGCAATGCTGGCGTACACTACAGAGCTTGGCTATACCGCTGATTCCCGTTGGGTATGTTATGCTCCTTCCAAGGTCGCTGTGGACTTACACCTAGAACTCCAGACTCAAACACAAGTTGATAGACAATTGCTACGAATCCTTCCCCGAAATGTGCCATCTTCCACTCCCCTCGCCCGCAAATTCCCAGGCATGAAGGAAGAGCCCGAAAGAGGGTGTGCAAAGCTGGACCCTCCACGCAGTCCGTGCATTCGCCGTTAGTTGCACATGGCATCTAGCGCAAACTGGCACACCACTGCGCTTTGTTGTATCAAGCTTGAAGTACCCTGCAGTTCCTTAGATATACGAGCAAATGCATCAGTGACTCACTTCTTTTCTGATTCTGAGTTTAGTGGTACTAATGTTGTAGGAAGAACTGAGACATAGCTTCGCCGGCTTCAGCAGCGTTTCACCATCGTGGAGCGCAGGCATTCTTGTCTGTAATGACTCATGATTCCTATGGAGGTTACCTAAGTCTTACGCCTCTGACCCTAAGGCATCCGCCGCTGCTGCTAAGTGTAACATGGCAACATAGCGAAGTACTACCACGTTGAGAACTGTCGTGGATTAAAACAAAACGCGGACTTTGTTGCCTGGGGGTCCAAGCTTCCATCCGTTTCGAGCAAAGTACAGAATCACGGAGTTTTTGGTTATTTTGAGATCATTACTACACTAGAAAAGCTCGTACGGTCTTCCTGGTGGCTTGGAATGGGGCTCACAATACAGGATCGGGTACTGTCATGCCAAGATTCAGCACCTAAAGCCGCAAGATTCTTCTATGCCAGAGCGTTTGCAAAGGCTTCCGGTCTTTTGAAAAGATTTACTCTCAGACTGCCTGAGGTCCAGGTTGAGGGTAGCAGCGACGTCGCTGTTTACAGACAAAGCAAATTTGTCCATTTCACCCTTACCGAAGCTCTGTCACGGTTCAGGAAGTCGCTCAACTATCGTTACCTCATATCTGTAACCTTTATGACCTCCTTGGGAGTATCTTCATAAATAGGGATCCGAAATTCGTTAGCGTGTTATGGCACGCCTTTGTGTCGAGGCTTGAAAGTTACAGTCATTTTTGGCCACTGAGACGTATACTAACGCATCTGTCCAGGCCAGCTGCATCAGCCACGCTGATCTATAGCTGTTGCCGACCATCACAAAAACCACACTGCTTGGCTCGACGCTTTTCCTTGTGCCGAGTTTCGTTGATCAGGCAAAAGAACAGTCATTTACTTGTTGCTCTCCTGCATCCCTGGTAAACTGGTGAACAGCCGCTCTGCAACTTGGGCCTGGACGTGGGGGTCCAGGGGCAGATTTCACTATCAGCAGTTGATGGGTCCAATGAACAGCTCGATAGTGCTCGTAAGTGTATGTCCAAAAGTTCAAGAGAGACAAGAAAGAACAAATGATCAGCAGCGGTAAGTTGCGTGTTTCAAGCCTGTGGCACTTGCCTTGGTTGATCTGTTGGCTTTACAAGGCGCACCAAAAGCTGACCATATAAAGAAGTTGGCAGCTACGTGGCTAAAGCCAGTCGCCATACTCTCACGGATCAATGCCTCTCTGTTTCTGGTGATGTCCGTGAATCTTGGAGGTGCCGAAGGACCATCAATACTGGCTTCCTGAATTTGCTAGAAAGAACTCTCAGTAAACTGCGGGCTTTATGTCTCAGCCAAGCAACCCCTGTAAAGGCAGAGTAGTTAAAAGGGGTCACAAAAGTGCTGGATTCTACGAATCGAGCACTGAAGATGCGCTGAACGTGATTTCCTGGTAAATAAGGGCGGGAACCACCCATCTCAATAGATGTTGGAGGAGCACCTGCGAGCTTCGTTGGCCACAAGAGAATATGCGCCTGTGATTGCTCATTAGTGCTAGTTGCCATAGCCGCTGTATTCAGAGCTCCTTGGAAAGTGTTATGTTTTTCCTCACTGTATACTATGCCTGAAATACCATTGCCTCAAGTGGCCCTTCCGAGTAGACCATGTTGCCGATACCGTCTCGATTTGCACGCGGACTTTGCTCTATGAGGCGCGGAGGCACTGCTAAACTATTGTAATTTCCTTCCATTTACATATTATACATGTCTTCGGTTTCCAGATAGCAGGAGACTCAAGTATTTCCGCCCTCTAATGGCAACGAGTCATAGCGCTACTGCGGTCGTGTTGGTTTGGTCCTCATTCTTCGTTGGCTAATGTGTATGACCTTCTTCCCGTCAAGTTTACTTTAGCCTTTGATCCACACAGTTGCTTCTTTCACTTGCACTGTTTAGGCGCTTCTGCTTGCCAGGGAAGCGTCGACATGGCTAGAAATCTTTCGCTGCCTTGAACGGCGTCTGTCTTGGCGTGTAGGTACGGAACATGAGGGTGTGTGCTTGAACTGGACTGGAATTTTTTCTACCACACTGGTTATCTTTAACCAAGAACTAGTAAGGAATCGTCTACTTGTTTTGTTTCTCCGCATATCTGAAATATTGCAATTTTACAGACTTCTGCTAGCTGCATGAAATACGACAGAAACCTCGTGTGTGTATGTGTGTGCTAGAGGCCATGTGCAACCAGCAGTGTATGTTCTTAGTCCTTAGCAGGTGCTGCAACGCGCACGCTAGTTGCCTCTCTACCCTCATGCCCGAACTCGGCGAAGCGGTGAGAGGGGAAGGGCTGGGTTCTCTAGATACAACATTACTCAAAACTTTCTGTCAAGTTTGTAGTGAGTCTGAATCCGAGTATCTCGCTATGGGAAATGTAGATGAGGTCTCTTAACCTAGTTCACGCTGAGAAGGCAGAGAAGAATTGCGCCTGCGCCACTGCCGCTGAGTAGGTGGCAAAGCGTCTTAGAGTTCGAATATTTGCTTGAGTCCCACATTATGCACCGTTTTTTGCATACGAAGGTGCCAATGCCCTGAGACTATCTAAAGGCCCACGGAACAAGCGTGTTCTAGCGAGTCGTCTCACGGGTGCATCTGCGACAAGCGCTCTGCTTTGATATCAGCGGGATCTCGACAGGCGCATAAATGCATGTACGTATATATATATATATATATATATATATATATATTGACTCCGTGTTAGCTGATCTGCTTTGCCTTGTTAGTGCCGGACTCGCAAGGCAGCAGGCCACGTTGTTTCGTATGATATGCTTGGCTTCGTGTGCTGTGATCGAGATGCTGTGCAGTAGAGGTAGCGCCTCTACAGAGAGCATGCTTAGTTTAGTGATATGGCTTGCAATGTTAAACGTCGACTAGTGCAACCCTCTAGTGGGGGTATCTCCACCTCAGGGCAGGATCGAATAGAGATCCCAGAGCGCTGACGCTACCCTGGGATTGCTGCCCGCTGCAGCCGTATCCGCATTACTGAGGTAAGTGCTCTGTAGGAGAGTCCGGCAAATCGGGCGGAGCGCTGAGAGACTGGAGGGTGCAGAAATTCCTACTCCTCTATTAGATGTTTATGAACATAGGTGCTTCTGGCGGGCCGCGTGTGTTCATCAGCGAATGTTTGGGAGCGGGGCACCCTTCGAAAGGATGACCCTGTAATCTAATTTACCAATATATCCCAATAAAGTGACAAAACACAAAAGAACACACTAAAACTTATTTCGAAAGGAACATGTGTGCTCTCAGTCGGGTTTCCGCCCGTTGCGCGTGTACATATCCCCCCTGCAGCATAATCAAAAAAAAGACTTGCACAGATGTACACACAGGAGCGCTGCAGCTCCAAGACCTCTGCAGCTCGTGCTAGAAACAGTCAAGAAGTAAATTTTTGCCATGGTCCTTGAACAAAAGATTAGATGGGCTGCGGGGAGAGCGTGCAAGGCGTCAAGGAGGCTGCAGGGGAAAGTAGGTTTATAGGCTATTGTAGAGGCTGGCCGTCTGACCCCCCGAAAGGAGAAAATTCGAATGCTGATGAGGGATAATACGCTGGAGGATCGGGAAAGGCATTAAAACAAGAAGGGGAAGAGCATGCGCCGCTCCCTGCGGATCAGAAGCAATTAAAAGATCTCCCTAGAACTCAATGGCAAGCATCGCGCTGGCTGAAATATGGTGCAGTGCCACCGAAGAGGCGCCTATTACCGAAGGCAGTAGAAATAAGTTCAGTGAGGAGGAGGGGGCAACAAGGAAATAGAGAGACAAGGCAGCACAAGCTAAAGAGCATCATTTAATCGGTGTATTTCTTGTAACATGTATATCAAAGAACGGACTAGAAAAAGCCCCGGTTACGTCGCATGCTACAAACGAATGAAGCGAAGGAGGAAGAAGGCTCGATGAGACACTGCCGAGACGACCACGCAGCGGCAGTGTTGTGATGCGCAGGGAAACAAAAACGCGTGCGTCCTTGCAACAACGGCGGCAATTCGCTGCTCTAGCATTCCCCCAGATGCCTTACTTAGGATAAGCGGTCCCAAAAGTCTTAAGATACCACTGGTGACTCTGCCGGGCTGTAGTCGCATGGGCATCAAGAAAACACGCGAGAATGCATGAACTAAACTCTCTGCAGGCGCCTTCGTACTGTGTTGTCTACCCTGTCTCTATGGATGAGCTGTCCCTTTTCATATCCGGGCTTATAGAATCGCCATCTGCCCGTTCGACTTCCACTTGTGTATTAGAACTCTAAATCCTGTGCCTAGTTCTGCTTCTCCCGGGGGGTTCTGCTTCTCCCGGATGACGCCTACTGGCACCAGATGCCTCTAGTGATCTTGCCAGCTTTAAATGTCGTTGACTTTATGCGCTGCCCTACATAGCATGAGAAGTCGATGCTTCTGGTGCTCTCCCGAACCTTCGCAGCCCCTCCTGATGCCTCGATTGCCCTCTGCTGCCTCTGATTTGCCTGTGCCTTTTTTCCTGGTCCTGGTGTCTCTCTATCTCTCTCTGTCTCTCTCTGTCTCTCTCACTCACCATTGGTGGCCATGCAGACCAGTACGTAGAGAAAGCAGCAGAAGCTACGCGCAGCAAAAGCAAAAAGGTCGACTGCCTCCTCCCTTACCCCTTCTCCTTCAAAGAACACACAATCTAGCCCTCATACTGTGCGCGCAGCTAGCAATGCCTTCAGCCAGTAGCCAGCCTGCGGTAATCTATATCGGAGTGCCAGTATATATATATATATAGATATATACATAATTGCGGATCGGAACGCGGGATGCAACAACTAAAAGGACCCTGCCTGCCTAGCGTCGCCTCCATGGCTCACGTATGGGTATCCGGAGATAAGAGGAAGAGCGACAAGTACACAAGAACCTCTGCCAGATAGTGGGGACAGCTGACATGCGCAAACAGGGGACTCCTCGGAATTCTGTAGGGCCCCCTCTGTCTTGCTAAATCCGCGGACTGGTTGTTGTGGCTCCGGCTTTTGGTGTTGCCGCCGTCCCTTTGCTGCTCTCTGGATCGGGCTGTATCGGCACTCAGCGCTGCATGCAGGATCTCCTTAGAGTCCTCCAAGGCCAAGGCTCGAACTCCCTCTCTCCTCAACGCAGCGAGCGACGCATGACAGGCTAGCTGTAGCGCAGCAGGAAAGGCACCAGCTGCATCGCCCATCTCCCTCTACTCCAGCCGCGGGTGTAGCTACAAGAGGAGTCTGCACGTGACGCTACACGCATCTTTGCATGCACCTTGCCACTTCCTCCCCTTGCAGAGGCAGCCTCCATATACCAAGTTTTGCCCCTCCCCCCTTCACCTCCACGGCTCTCGTGTATTGAACGGCCTTTTGCAGGGGAATGTACTTGCCTGCAAGGCGTTGGCAAGAGTCCAAAGCGCTATGGAGACCCCCCGTTGCAGCATGCAGACGGAAGACGGTCCCTGTGAAGCGGGGGAAAACGCCAGGGGGGTTGCAACGTAGTACCTGCACGCAGGCGGAAAAAGTTGGTGCCAAGCGCTGCAGCAAAAGACACTGGACGGAGGCTGCGACTCAAGCCCATCTCCAAGAGCGCTGGAAACGTCGACATACACCCAACCATCAAGCAGCTAAGCAGACCTCAGCGCAGGGTTGAAGCCATCAGGGCAACAGGAGCCTATCGAGTGTCGATACACGCAGCAGCAGCAGGTGCACCATCCCCGTGCAAGGCTGCGAAGAGCAGCGGCAAGGCGCCTCACGTGCAGCCCAAGACGTATGCAAAACGGTGCATGCGCGAGGCGTCGTCGGAGGCGACTATGGCCAGCTGCTCCGCAAGCCGACGCAACACGTGTAGGAGCAACAGCAGGACTGGAAGCAGCTCCCAGATTTCCCGCTGCCTGTATCGCCACTGATAAAAAAGGCAAGCGGCAGCAACAGCAGAGCCAATGCTGTAAAAATCCACGAATCTCCGCTTGCTGCAGTCTCGTGACATAATCCACCGTAACAAATGCAACGGCTTGGAGGGGCCGCTTCCCAGTCGCTGGTCCTCGCCGTCGGAGAGCTGCTGTCTCGCTTTGCCATGAGCGGCAAAGGCAGCCAATGCAGTCCAACGTCCAGCTGCAGCCGCAGCTGCAGCTGCAGTCAGAAAGTACAGGCACAGCAACAGCCTGAGGGCCCCGTAAAAGTGCATCGAGCTGAACATCCGCAGTGAGTCACTGAGCTTCCAACTTGCAATCCTGTGAGAAGCCTCCTCCTCCTCCTTTCTCTCTGGTATCGTATTTTCCTCCAGCTCTCTGCGCTGCTGCTCTCCCGACTTGCAGCGTTGCGCCTTGCTGTCGGCTGCTGTCGCCTCAGCCTACGCATGCAAAAATAGGCCGCAGAACCTGAGAGTGCGCGTTTAGCCTCCTGAGAGCCTCGTTTTTCCTGGAAGGGCCCCCAGGTGTCTCCCCGTCGGGCGAAAAGAACAGAACCGAGAACTCTCATCACTGGTGCATCTCTTCTGTCTTTCCCAAACATGCAAATTTGGTATTGGGCCCCGCCAAGATTGAGTTTAAAGCACATCTAAAGGGAGAAATGCGGAAGTCGTGCTGCTAAATCCGTTTTACGGGATACCCGCTGTAGTCCACGGAGGCGGGGGGCCCCTGTCTCGCCACCCCGGAGGGGCCCCCTAGGCCATAGAGAAGCGACTGAGAAAAGGGAGGGAGTGCGTCATACGTGTCTAGAACCGGTTCCTTTTCTTTTTTTTTCTTATTTGTAGGTGAGTGGGGGCTGATCTACGTCCGCCACTTTGCTGGAGGGGGTCACTTTCTACGTCGAGGCCTTCCTGAGTGGCGATTTCCTGAGGAACTCTGCATGCAGCACACGCAGCACTTGCATCCGACGCAGCCACAATTAACTCTTAGCGCTTTTCGCCACCTGAGGCTCCTTGCTCCTGCCTCCCATGGGCATGGGGGCCTCTTGAGGCCCCTTGCTCCGCCTCTCTCTCCCCATCTCTCTCCCCATCTCTCTCTCTCTCTCTCTCTCTCTATCTCTCTATGTCTCTCGAGGAAGGCCTCAATCTCTTGCGTTTTCGAGGCTCTAGACAGCCTGGCCGTAGGTGCGCAGAGATCTCAGGCGTCCCTTGCAAGACGTGCACCCCCTGCACACAGCCTAGACGCCTCGCCAAGGACAGACGTTTTCGATTTGCAAAAGTGCATGGCGGCATCTCCTGAAGTGCCCGACCGCGGCTCTCCCCAGCAGCTCCCGCTGGAGGGAAAGCTCAGCGTAGACGCGTCGAAGGGGCCCCCCAGCCCTCAAAGAGGCCCCCCCGATGATGCGGCAAAGTGCGGCGGCTGCGTCAGTGGCCACAGCGTCTCCGCAGACGTCTTGGAAAGCAGCAGCCACACCAACGGCAAGAACGGCTCGAAAGATCCAATTCGAAGCATGAGCGCTTGCAGCCCCTCCCCCAGCTCTGCCTCAGATGACGTAATTCTCATTACGCCTCCCCGCATGCAGAGGGCCTCTGCACAGCTCTCAAACGCCTACCGGCCTCCCAGGAACGCCGACTCCAGAGCAGCTAGCCACAGCTCGAAGCTGACGAGAAGAAGCAACAACAGGAGCCGCAGTCGCGAAAGTTCCCACAGCAGGGGCAGTGGGGGAGTGTCAAGGCCAAGGCACACCCCCAGGAGACGCCTACACGGCTGGGGGCGCAGCAGCAGCAACAGCAGCAGCAGCAGAAATAGCAGCAACAGCAGCAGAAGTCAAGGAGACAGGCGCGCCTTGCCTGCATCCCACACATACCGCTCGAGGCTTACAAGCAGCAGTCATACCCACAGAAGCAGGAAACGCAGCAGCAGCAGTGGCAGCAGGAGGAGACACAGCAGCAGTGGCAGCAGGAGTAGGAGGAGACACAGCAGCAGTGGCAGCAAAAGCGGAAGGCACTCTTCTTCCGGTGCGTCTTTGAACGTTACAACTGGCCCCTTTTTTGTTGTTGTTGCCGGTCGTGTCTCCTCTCCTGCCGCAACTGCTCGTATGGCTGGTCCTGTTGCTTACATTTGCCCCCTTGTTTGCGCATGCTGTTGCTGCTTGCGAGTGCAGCTTCATCCCAGGTGTATGTCCTCTGCGGCCTGCTTCGCTTCCTCAACTGGCACAGTCAAGCACTGCCTGCCTTGTCGAGGGCTTCTGTCCTGCGCACCTTGCCCAGCTAGCCGCCTGGCTGTTTTAAAATATCTTCCTGGCACTTCCGAGACGCTCAGCGAGCTTACTATCTTCCACTCGAAGCAGGCCTCCTCTTTCTGTCTAGGCAGAGTCTCTGAGTCTCTTGTTTTTTTCGTCCAGTGCAGTGCTCTAGATGTCCATATGAGCCTCTCCCGGCGTTAAGACCCCTCTCGCTTTTTTTGATCTATCAGGGAGCACATTTAGTCTTTTCACGCGCCGTGCTTCATGCCGCTCGCTCTTTTATAACCTCATCTCTGTAGCTCCCTGCTTGCTCTGCCTTGCGTCCTCCCTCCTTCCTTGTCGAGGTGGTGTGTGTATGTGTATGTGTATGTGTGTGTGTACGTATGTGTGTATCTATGTATCTATGTGTGTGCGTATGGATGTGGGTGGGTAGGTGGCTTTTTCTGCGTGTCTCTGAGCTCTGGCTGTTTCTTGTAGATCCTTGTATTGGGTGTCTGCGCGTTGTTTACCCCCCTCACGACGGGAGCCGCAGCTCTTGCCTCTTGCCTTTTCTCCCCCTTTCCTTGTGCCCCCGCATCTTCTGCTCAACGAACGCTGGCCTTTCCGGTGTTTTGCCGCTTTTCTATCGCGGGCAGCATGCAGACTCTTTTAGCGTGCATGCTGCAGGCACCTCCTCCTCAGCGTCTTCTGCTCACGCCTTTGGCCTGTGCCCTTTTCTTTCGGCACCATTGTACTAGAGCTTTCCTGTTCTGCCTTTACGCTGCTTCAGAGCCTTAAGGAAGTCCCCGCCATCCCAGCGAGCCAACCCACTCTTCGCCGCACATGACATCAGGGCGTACACCCGAGAGTCCGTGAATCGATATAAAAAATACATAAACATATAAAAACGTACATATAGATACATATATATATACATACATATATATATATGTAGACCATCTAAGAGCCCTTTGGGGGCCGTTCTAAGCGCGTATCCCATTGCCCTTTGGCTGGGAGAACTCCCCGCTACTAGCCTTCGGATCATTGTTATTACCCCACAGAGACACCTTTTCTGGCTCTTTGGGCCGTGCCACACGGCCTTTGGAGCCGTCGCACTCCCTCGCTGCCTCTCTCGCCGTCTCTCGCAATGACTGCGGTGTGCTTTTCGTTGCGAGATTTCCCTCAGGGCCGTCAGGCCCAGAAGGCGCAGCCGAAGCCCAAGAAGCTGGACACACGACAGGTTAGAGACTGTTGTACCCCACCACCCTTTAACGTGTAGCGCATTGTTGTTGCCCACGGGGTGCTCTGGAGGGCTGCTCTCTTCGAGTAGTCTTAAGGCTTGGGTGGATCTTTTGGGGGTCTCCGCAGCAGCGTGCTCGTGTTCGATGCTTGCGCTCGAGTTTCCACGCTGCAGATTTGCAGTGCGGAGTCCTTCTCCCCAGAGGCGGAGGCCTCAGGGGCCGATGTGGGACACACGGCTGGGGCAGTGGAAGTCACGAGCGGGGGTAAGAGACTGGCAATTTCGCTGTAGGCATGCGTGAGAGCGGCTCAGTCAGCGGTATGAGGTAGAGGGACCTCTCTTTCTCTGCACACGTATTGACTCCGAGGAAGTTTAGTTGCAGCCTTGGATTTCGTTTTGCCCGCGTCAACAATGGCATATCTTCCACCACGTTGCGTGGTGTGCATGGGTGTACCGGGGCCTTTAAATGGCCCCTCGTATGCGGGCTTGTGACACTCCCTCATTGAACATGGGAATGCATTCCTCCTTTGCAAAAAAGTAGCGGCCCAGGCAGTGAAAGATGCGAAATACGGGGGGCGCTTCAAAGCAACACGAGGAGGAATGCGGCACTCCATATCTTGACGCTGTGTCGGCTCCTGTAGGGTGTGTATATCCCTCCAACGCCAGAGGAGGTACAAGCGGCTGAGGGCCTCCGACGGACTCTGCGGTAAGGCTGTTTCTGAAATCGTTTCAGAGTGGCCTTTAGCCACATTCCCCTGGGATAATGAGATGCGACTGACCTAAATTGCAAAGACCACCACAGTCCCCTTTCCCCCTTTCTCATTCCGGTCGCCTTCCTTGCCTATCTATGCCTCTGCCTACTTGCAATTTTCTCTCCTCTCCTTCACTCGTTTCAGCATTTTGGGTTGCTTTCGCCTACCCAGCTATGCTTGCTGTGCTACCTCCGTGCCGCTACAGGGAGGAACAGCCAACACGGAGCACCTGCGGTCGCTCAGGGGCGCCTTCCCCACAGCGGCAGCGTTCTCCCTCGCCGGATCATCGGCGTGTGAGGGGGAGTCCTGTCTACGAGTAACAGGAATAGGTCTGCAGGAACAGTTTTTCACGAAACCAGATGAGCTGCGAGGCGCCAAAGCTTCTAAACCATTGAGGGAGAGAGAGAGAGAGAGAGAGAGAGAGAGAGAGAGAGAGAGAGAGAGAGAGAGAGAGAGAGAGAGAGAGAAAGACTCTCAAGGTCTATTTTGCAGTATTCAACAGGGTGTAGCTTACAGCCAGAATCAAACAGAAATCCATTGGCAGTGCAAGTGAGAGCAGGTTGGAAGTAGGCTTGTTGGGCATAATCTGCGTTTGTATTAAATAGGGTACATTTCGTGCCGCATCCACGCAAATATTGTACTAGGGATACTTACTGTTTCACTGCTGCATTCCTATATACAAATAATACCAAAACCAGGGCAGCAGCATGCAATCAAGTTGTACAGTAACACAGTGCGACCCTCTTTCTCCACTTCCCAGCAGCTACACGAAGAGCAGCTCAGGTGAGGCGGGGATGGAGAGGCAGTATAAATTCACCGTTCCATACATATTAAGTTTGGAAAATAATTTTAAATCATGATACAAATAATCAATCAAGAATATATCAGCACATAGCAATCAGCCCTCGACTACTAAAAGACTCCTGACGCATCGCCCCACTGAGCGGTAGCCGAAGTGTTGGCCACCCTGCACCCCGATCAACCATGGCGCTCCGTGCAGCCTAAGAAGAGACAGAAGGAAGCAATCCCTCTTATTGTCTCTCTGTTTTCCCAAATTTCCATACCAGGCATAAATTGGGGCTGTAGGAAGTGGTTTTATTGCACGGAATGATCCTATGACATGGGGTCCTAAGCTGCCGTAGGTCGAGGTCCCCCATGGCTTAGAGGTACACCTGAGAAAGAAGCGTCGTTTGTGCGGGTGCCGCTGCCTCTGGCCGTAAGAGCATAACATTTTAGGTTGATCTAGGAGGTTCTACCATTGTGGGGCCTACCCGGCACATCACGAGAAACCTGCAGGCGCTTGCTTGCCCGGTTGTGTTGGGGTGGCATATATCTCATGCATGTGTTAAACACGGCCGGAAGCCTTTCGGGGTGCAGCCACTCTGCATAGTGTTCTCACCGATTCACAACAATGGAACACGCACTTTGCAATGCCACGGACTCCCTCTATGGGTCCTTGGTTCTATAGGGTGCGGACAAAAACTGCCGGGCATTAAAGGGTTGGCCTGAGGCGGAATGCCACCGAAGCGCGAGTCGGTCTTCGTCTTGTGCTGCGATTTGATCTAGCCAAACCGTCGGAGCCCTGCAACATTCCGTTTGAGATCTAGTGCATTCGCAGTACATGCGGCGTTGCGACTAGCAGGCTAGTTCGAAGTAGCAATCGTTGAAAAGCATGCATTTTGCCGGTGGCTGGGTGGGCTCTTGTGTGCTTTCATGGCAAGTTGAACGGCACTATAATGACGTTACATGGGCGTGGCTTTCCTGGTGGAGGTTAATCATTGGCTGTGCGTCGCCTAAAGCCTGCGAGGCAGGGGGGAAGGTTGTTTGTATGGTGGTTCTTTTCGCAAAAACCATCCAGAAGTACAAGCTCGCTGGGTAACCGCGTTCTGCGCACCCACGATTGAAAGCTGCTTGACGTGTTCCTGCCTGGGGAAAAAAAAGTCTGTCGCCCATTTCTCATTTCGGAGATACATGTTCGTCTCCTCCAAATTGGGGGCAAGGGTTACGCTGGTACCCGCTAGAGCGGCAGACTGCCTAGTTAATGAGCGGGCTACTTTAGTGCCTCTAGGCACACGAGGGCTGTATATTGCGTGAATTAAAAGACCAGCAGGAGCCAACGGCTTCCTCTCGTGCTGACCTTCGGTGTTTTACCACGCGATGTTGGCGTAGTAGGCGACGGTACGTCTGTACGGGTAACGTCTCGCTAGGTGCTCAGGTTGCTGCCACGCTTAGAGCACCTTGAAGTCTTCAGGTGAGCTGGAGGCGTTTCTGCGGCGGAACAGATGTCGGAAAAGGCATATGACAGAGAACAAACGAGTCTGCAACTGCACAGGCGTTGGCATCCTAGGGTCATTTCCGCCGCATGCACAATGCAGTACGCTCTACACCATCCCGCGATGGCAACTGCAGAATGTGATGGCACAATTAAAGAGTGCTGGGAAGACGTGGGCATGGAGGCACGACAAACTTTGTGACGAGGATTGAGTGGACGCGCACGCCGACCTTTTGGTTGGCTCCGTTCCTTCCAGCGGAAAACCACGTGCCCTGAGTTCCTCTTCCAATCTCGAGAGAAACGTTTCGTCTGGGTATCCATAATGTAATATCCCTGAGAAAACGACTCATTGAAAATAGTGAAGCAGACGCGTTTTAGCTGGTGGAGCTAGTCTCTGGGACGAACAACGCAACATACGTATCGCCACAGCTCCAGCACGCAGCTCACTGCAGTAATTTTACTCAATGGGTGCCGCTCTGCTTCTGCGACTGGGCAGGCGGGGGGGAGTGCGAGGCAAGCTCCACGCCGACTGGGAAGGGAAAGGGGGCAAGAAATCGACTGACCCCCGGAAGCACTGGTCTTGTGGTGTATACCATTCCAAATAACAACATTCGAGTTGCCGGAAGTGACGCTGTGACCGACAGTGAAGATGTGGCCCTGTTCCAGCAACAACCGCGGCAGAACGCATAGAATGGGTGGATGCACCCGCAAAATGTGAGACTCAAGAGGCGCTAGAAGGCTGAAAAATGTGCAACTTGTCATTAATTTTGGCTCATGGTGGCACGTTAAGCCTTTTGGTATATCTGCATTGCAGCAGTTCACGCAGTGGCGTGGTAGGGAGCAACGCGCCACCTACCTTGACAAACGCCTCTATAAGGAGTTGCAGCAGCTGCCGCCCCCGTAAGCAGTCCGGCAGATAGGCCCGCCTCCTAGCTCCAGTAAACGACGCCTTGGGCTGTGCGTGCCTTTCCGTCTGAATGCCTCCAGCAATATAGTAGTTGATGATTATCGTCCCTGAAGGAAACGCGAAAGCGAATACACACCGTACGCTCAGTGCGCGGTACAGAGGCAAAAGCGAGAAAGCAGTTCTCCGGCGGCAAAAAAGCACAGCCGCCACTCTCGCAACCGCATCAGCAGCTGTAAAACAAGAATCGACAGTACAAGCAGGAAGCGGAGGAGACGTGCAAGAGTGGCAGCAAGCACAAGATCAAATTCAGCAGTATCCGCACCTTGTGATGAATGCCCGGACAATAAGCTGCGGTTGGAGATCTTCCAGCACATTTTTCCTGGAGCAAGGTACACCGCAAAGCCGCAGCAGCGGGCCACAGCAGCAGTAAACGTTAGACGAGCAAGGCCGTAGGGAAAAGCGCCATGTAGTCAACAGGCAACCGTTGCAAAGTTTGTGCCCGGGGAGGACGAACTCAAGGGCTTGAAGAGCGCTTCCGACACTTTGAGTTGTAGGCACAGGAAGAGCAGCCAAAGACCAACCTGGAGGCGAAGGGCCATTGCCAGGGAGCTGTAGCACATTGCAAGTGGGGCAGTAAAATCCTCCTCTGCTGCAGCTTCTCATGTACATGCGAATACACTCGGAGTGGAAGTGGTGCGAACATTTCTTCAGCCTCACGACCACCTCGCTGTCAGCGCCGTCCGCTTCGTTTTGGTTCCTCTTCCTGCTCTCGCTATTTTTTCGGCTGATATCAGTGATGTTGCTGCTAGCACGCCAATGATATCTGGCGTCGGTGCTGCTGCTCATGCTGGTCGCAGGAGGGCCTTCCGTGTCACAACAGCCCTGTGGAAGATCACATGCCGCCACCTGTAGAGTCTGGCCGCTGTTGTCGTTGCCTTCAATCTGAGAGCAGCCGTTCTCGCGTTGCTGCTGATCCCGTGATTCTGCTACTGTGTTATGCGGTGGCATGCCCCTTCTGAGCGCAAAGCTGTCCAGGCAGATAGCACAGCAGTCCTCTGGGACTCCTGCAGCGCAAAGCACACACAAAAAGACGCTTGCGAGAGTGTCGCCACTAGAGGCACGCAAGAAGATAAAAGGCAGGAACTACCAGGGAAGGGATAGGTAAATAGCCCCGAGAGCTTGAGGTTTAGGCCGGAAAGCCGCCACACAGCCAGGTCACACCCTCGCCTTCAACCATGGTAAGTGCCTGTTGGAAGTCCTCTGCCTGAAGCGGCTCATTGTAGCCAGCGCAGTACGCCTCTCCTTCTTCAGGGGTTCCTACAGAGAGAGAAGGCAAGGGGAATGCGCCCATAGCCGTAGCAGTGCCAGCAGGATCTTCTGCTACTGGTGGAGAGGCCCCGGATGGCGGCGAGACCTCCATGCGTGCGACCTGAAAAGAGACATTGACACGAATGATCAAATGTATTGTAGCTACATAAACACACTGATGCGTTCATTGGAGCCAGTGTCTGCAGCGAAGGCCCCCCTCCCCCCAGCAATAAGTGTTTCATCCTCGCTATCCGGTGGCGTCAGCCAATGAGGTTCCTGGATTACAATTGTCTAGGGCGTTGGGGAGGCTTCTAACTGTCTTCTTGCTACCTTTGCCCGCTAAAATTGCAGGCAGAGGCCTTTATATACGGGGCAGGAGTAGGGGTCGGTGTGTCGCTTGCCTCTCTCGAGCTGCCGGGGTCCATTGAATCTCTCATGGTTAGCACGTCGGTAAAGTGTAGAGCACCCGTTTCGTTATCTTGCCACGCAAACACAAATGCATGCCGGTCTTGCACGCCGAGTAGAGATCCCTGCAGCAGCGCTTCCAGATGTGCCTCTACCTGCGGATGAAACCTGTGGGGGGAGGAACGGCAGGAACGAGAACAGCGTACAAGGAACCTTTATGGAGAGTGTATCCAAGGAGCAACAAGTTGGGCCGTTCTATTTTGCCGCAACAGCCGCCCTGGAAAACAATTCACGAAGGAGGGGGAAGGGTGCATTGTGCCGCATCAGTGGTCGCCCAAAAGGCCTGCTGGCGCTTTTCGCGATATGCCCGAAGCGCTGAGGTGCTCTACAGGCAAAGTCACCCCCCATGAGCCCCTCGCAAAGCGAACAAAGGAGCACAACAGAGGAAGGGGTTTCAGACTTTCTCTGCTAGAGCGCTTCCGTCAAGCCTCTCTGATGTACTCTCTGCTCTGGAGTCCTGCCTACCTCTTTGCGTATCCATTTGAACCTTTAGCATACCACAAGCCTGCAGTTTCAACAGCCCTTCTGATCGGCCGAACAGTGCGTGTAGTTGTATTCTGCTGTGTCATAGTTTCGACGTCTATGCAGTAGTGCCACGGAGCCAAAAACACAAACACTTTGTGGGCTACGGACGGATGGGGCTGTACAGCATGTGGTCTCGGATTTGTGACAAGGTACCTAGACCTTGAAGGCGCTTGAACAGCGTTATGTGACTGTTGCTCTGGCTCTTCGGTCCGTACATGCGCTTGTGTAAGTAGCTCGGGCTCTTCGTCTTGTTGGGTAACTCCTAGCTCTCTATGCATCGCTCTCCACAAATCCTCAAGCATTTCCATGAGTTGCGCATCAAAGGGCACCCATTCTGCTTCCCCCATCTGCCAGCTCCACACGGCTGGAAGCGCTTTTGTTGTCGGGGGAGGAAAGGTGATTCTACCGGGTACGAAGGGAGAACCCATGCTCTGATGCCTCCTGAAAAGGTATGGGAGAACAACATTTTCGGGGGTGATTCTCTCGTTCGAAGAAACTGCATCGCAGGTACCGCTACTTTCTGTGCTTCTAGAGTGTGAGGCGCTAGGCGTATTCATGATGGAAATTCGCGTGTGTGTCTGCCGGTTATTCCTGCTGAAAGGTGCACCAAGGGAAGAAGGCTGAGTAGTGGTAGCTCCTCGGCTGTGCGAGTTTCTCTCTCCGCCGCTGCGGCCTGAACCTAGAGATAGATAGCTACGAAAGATTCGAGAAAAGCCACAGGAACTGCGTTTTTTGCTGCGGGAAAGCGAATAAGGCATCCTGTGTGGGCATCCAAAAGGAGGGACCAATGGTCACATCAGCTGCGTGCGATCGGCTATGACGCCAGCTGTTGCTCTCCAAGCACACGGGCTGAGAACAAGGAATGCACCAAAATCTTTTCAAGGCTAAAATGATGGGTAAACAGTGCTCAGTGCTATTCTATTGGATTTGTCCGCGCTGCCGTCCTCGTCTCCGCACACCCATCGGCGGCCGAACTTCCGGTTTCTTGCGACTCCAGAGGCCCCTAGATGCCCTTTTCACTACCCGACCTGAGCACGAAAACGCTTCTGTCGATACACTGAGGGGGTCAGAGCGGCAAGTCAGCCAGTGAGCCACGAGACTTTGCGCGCGGGCGACCACTCGATGCCTTGGTGGGCCTGCTAGGAGGGCACCATAGTTTCTGTGAATAAATATAGGAGAGGAAATGCCTTAATGGAACGAGCATAGATTAATCCAGTTAACAATAAACAGAGAAGCGGTCGTGTACTGCAGCAGAGGCGACGCCACCCAGAAGAACCCTCTTCCACTAGCGGTGTATTCCCTCTACCATGCGAGCCAGACAGATGCGGCGCCCTGCGGCTGTTGTCTAAAAAAGGAAGCAAAGACGGTCCCAGAGCCCCATTAAACAAAGTACAATTATTAATAAATCAATGCAGCGCGCGAATACTTTCTGCACATCGGTAAACTGTATATATTCATACCAGTTAACAGGGTGCTGCAGGACGCCTCAGCGCGAAAAGTCGCACGCTGTCACAAGGGGCTGCGTTTGGCTGTGGGGGGCGGCCGCCCCTACTACACGAGGGGCAGCAGCAAAACACCAGCAAGGGCAGCAGCCCTCATCCAAAGTAGCCACTTCTTGTTTTTGCGCTTTAGAATCTCCTTGGCTATCCAAAGGGTTCTCTCAAAGTAAGTACGATGGGCCTACTTCCTTGGGGTGCGCTGCAGCGGCTCCTCTGGTAGCTCCAACTGCGTGGGGTCATGAACGGCATGCCTTGCGTGCTTTTTTCTTCTTTGCAAATAATTAATAACTTCGGATTTGCAGTTTAGATTATTTGCTTCGCGGGATAAACGACCTGGTGCCAGCGAGGGGGGATGGGGGGTGCGGGCGTGGAGAGGGCCCTTGATCTTGTGCAGTGATGGTTTTGCAAAGAGGCTCTTCGTTCGTCTTCTGCAAGTTTACAACTAGGGACGTCTCTTGCATGCCTTGGTGCCGTGGGGTGTTCTGTGGGGTGTCGGAGGTGCAACGGACAACTCTGGGGAGGGGAATTCGAAGCCTCTCTCCAGAGGCCCCGTGATGGACGCTGCAGGGGCAAGCAGCCGATGGCAAGGGAGTAATAGACGCTGGGTAGAGCCTTTTGGGGTGGCTTGTTGCTCTGGGAGTAGCCTTTGGGGGTGATGCCTGAGCCTTGATGGAAGTGCACGCACTGGCTGCTTTCACGGAATGCCACTCCCCGTGAGAGTGGCCTCGGGATTGGGCAGTGTTGTATGTACAGCAGTCTCGCCCTTCATGAAGACACCTGGAAGGCCGCCGTCTCCTGATTTTTAAGCTCCTTGCGTTGACGACTTGCGCGTTCCTGTCGGGGATTGTGTGGCTCAACCAGCTGCTCGTGTTGCTACGCTTTTTTCTGTTTTGCAGATGGAGGCCTTTCTAGAGGAGTTCGCGCTCGGGTCTTCCCCGGTTTATACTGTGAAGGACGTGTTGGCTCAGACCTTCATCCAGGCATATGCCAACCATCTCAAGAAGAGGGGCAAGTTTCAGGTGCCCATGTGGGTGGATTTGGTGAAGACTGGATACGTAGGCAGCCTCTGAATGGCATATTCCAGAAACACCCTTCTTCAACGCCCTCGGCCTCACGCTCTTAGATGCATCTTTCCATCTTGCCGTCCTCTTGTACTGAGGCGTCTTCGACGAGCTGTCGAACTGGCGGATCGGCGTGTTGGGGCTGTGACTCCTGAGGGACGATCGATCTGCGTGTGTCTCTTCCAAAGGCCGCGCATGCGGCCATCTCTTTCTCTCTCTTTCTATCTCTGTCTCCCCGTCCTTTGGTCGTACAGCTGAATTGCCGCGCGCGTCCACGTCATGATTGACGCGCGTATTGGTTGATCCTTCGCGCAGGGGAAGACCCTCGCTCCCCAAGATCCCGACTGGCTGTACTGTCGAGCTGCTGCCATCCTGCGGCACCTCTACCTTCGCCCAAGCTGCGGAGTTGGGGCATTTAGAAAGTTCTTCTCATGCAAAACCGGCAAAAAGTGCAGCCCTGGCCACACCAGCAAGGTTCGCAGATCCCTTCGCCGTAGTTCTATGCATGCCTGACTGCTCGGCGTCCCCTCCCTTTCTTTCCCGCCTTCTCCTCTCCCTGCCGCTCTGCCTTTTGCCAGACTTAGAGGGGCTTCTTGGTGTGCTTTTGTGGGGACTGCTCTGTAGAGGGCCTCCTTACTGCTGCGGGCCTTGCTGCATGCGTATTCGGAAAGGGATGGAATGGGCATTTCGCAACTTGGCACCAGCTGAGCAATACACACGTCTTTCGTTGCATTGGCTGCCTGCTGGTGGGCAGCAGGTGACTCTGGATCGCATGCGTATGCGCGGTTTTTTCGCAGGCCAGCGGCAAGATCATTCGACACATCCTCCAGCAGTTCGAGGCCATGGGGCTTGTCGAGTCTCGCCCAGATAGGTACTTGCAGAGGGTGTATGCTGCTGCATCTTACTACGCTTTGTACTTTCAGTGTGGGGTTCGTCGGGTGCGCCTGGAGCTCCTTGTTGTTGCGCCGCTTCCAGTGCAGCTGCGCTTGCCGACTTTGTGCTATTCGTGCTTTGCAGCGGAAGGCGCTTGACCAAGGTGGGACAGAAGGAACTCGACGTCATCGCTCGCCAGTGCGTTCTCAGCGCCTCGGTCTGATCAGCAGCAGCTACAGCAGTGGTGGTAACGACGGCAGCAGCAGCTGTGGGTGTGTGCAGCTGTTGATGCGGCGTCTGCTGAACCCCCCCTCCCCCCCAAAGTCTGCACACAGGAGAGGTGGTCAGACAGCGGAGTGGGCAGCTGCACAGCTGAGGCCGCCAATGCCACGTGCTACATTTTCCAAGTCGACATAAACTCAAAACACCTCAGCTGACCAATACGGTCGTCCTTTTCTCTTTGCATCCCACTTAGAGGCCTTGGTGCAGCCACGACGAATATGCGTTAGGTGTAGTTCTGGAGAGGCACATGCGGGGCGCACGTACACCCCCACCTCATGGGTGATTTGATTAGCTTTCCCGGCCGAACTAGAACGGCCAGAGGCACCCTCGTTGTGTGCATAGCTGTAGACAAGGGCAAACGCCACAAGGGCCACCCAAATCGATCCTGAGGGTTCCCACCGTTTGCGGGCAGCATAGATTGCAGCCGCAGGCACGCTCACCCCGCCTAGCAGCTAGCTGCCTTGGTTAATCGTCATAGTGATGGAGTTGTCTAGCTAGAGGTCCTCTGTGTGGCGCTCCCGCGGGAGTGCAGCTCGCAGTGTAACAACGGACAAGCGGCGGGCGAGGCCTGTCCAGCCCGCCTGCCCACCCGTCAAAATTGCTGCACCACGGAAAGAGTTGTTACAAAGCCTCTCTGCGCAACCTTTCCATTGAAGGAGCTCTTCGGTTACATAGAGCCAAACTACTGACTTGCAGGGAACATGGGAGGCGCGCGTGGCTACGCACGTGCTTCTATTGAGCTCTCCCGGAAGGAGGCGGTCTGCCGAGCCGGCCATTGGATTTTGTGCACGCATATCCTCTCCTTTTGGGGTCGGAGGCGTGTCAGGAATGCCTCCTCGGAAGTGTTTAATGTTTGCGGTCATCCACGAAAGTTACCGAAATCCCACTGCATGCTGCCGTGGCTTTTGTGCACCTCTTACTTCCATACATGGATGTGGGCTCGTCTGTGAATACGTATGCCCATGCGTGATGCGCAAGGCGCGTCTCCCATGTACGTGATATCCATTGTCTACCTGGCTGCAGTTGCGCGCGCGGGTGCATAGTATGAATGCTCACTAGTAGTTTGCTCAACGGTTTGATGCATACTCGAGCTGCCGGATGTGCCTGAAAGCGTCATGTTTGGCCGCAGACGCCTAACCAAAAGCCTTCAGGGCATTGCAAGAGAAAGAAAGTCATTTATCTTCTTTAACGTCTAAAAAGCTGTACATTTGTTTGATCTCTTTTTTCCAGATGCTGCCCTCGGTGGGGTCTGGTGTTTCTAGCACCAAGGGCATATCCTTAAATCGCGTAGGGTGCTGCATAATATACTTAAAGGGCTCAAGTCCCAGGTGACCCTTGCCAAGAAGCTCATGTCTGAGACAGATCAACGCAAGAAACGCATCAAAAGCTACGGTATAGTGTTCGAAGCAGCGTGCTTGCTGCTGCCACTGCGTGAAGACAACAGGAGGTGAGTTTGGGGTGTGACGTGTCGGCAGCGACGGCAGCACCAATGCAGCGACCAGGACACAACTTGAGAAAAGGAGCTTGAGAAGGGAAACGAAGGGCTCTTATAATAGCATGAATTTCATTCTACTGCAAAAGTAGCCTGTGCGGAAGTGTTTAGGCAACAGCCAGCTTCGAGACAGTCCACACCGACTGACGACTGACGGGTACTCGCGTTAGCAGCTGTCGCATGAAGTACGTTGACATGTACATATGTATGGGAGAGGGAGGTGAATGCAGACGCAAAAGTAGGACATAGGGAGACGCACTAAGATGAGAGTATACAAATAATATTTGTGTGGAAGGCAAGGATGAATATGAAGTCCTGAAGTACTTTCGATTAGTAGGCACATTAAGCCAGTGCAGCGGGCCCTCGGTGTAAGGGAGACTGACGTGAATAAAAGCCCCAACCCTATGCATGCAGTACCTGTCCAGTCCTGAACGCAGCTCGGACTTGGAGTCGTTGATGTGCATTCCCTTAAGGTACTTGTAGCCTACGATGGCATCGAACTCTTCCATCACCTTTTCGAACTTCTCAGCAGTCCGGATGTCGTAGCCTGTAGAGCGCCAACAGTTGCGACCATTTCAGTGCATCAGGATGAACACTTTGGCAGCAGAAGCTACAGCGGTGCGGCCCCCACAACGCCACAGATCCAAAGCACTTGTTTTGCCTAATCGTGCCGAATGCCGTATGACAGCAGACTCTCATAATCCTCATGCACTGCCACAGGCAAATCAAAATATACCTCTATATGCATACGCATCGGTGCATCTTTCCGTGTATGTATAAATACATGTAGGAAACTCCGGGGAGACCCCCGTCGCCCGAATAAGCTCGAATCAACGTTGTTTCTATCCTGTTGGTTGTGCAAATCTGTTCGTTGTGCACATACTGCACCTCTGCGCATGCGCTCGAAGCAGCAAGAAGCACATAGGGGCACTGCGGAAGAATCCCCGTACCTGCCGCAAAGAGATGGCACGTATCGAGACAGACTCCCACCTGAGAAACAACAGCAGGCAATGAGCCAGCCCAGCATCCGTGGTACCAACTGGCATCGACGCCACGGCTATCGAGCTGCTTGAATATAGCCTACTCGCTCCTTGTTCTCAACCAGATTGATGATATCTCGCAGGTCCTCGAATTTGCTGCCAACGACATTCTTTTGTCCCGCCATATTTTCCAAGACCACAACTACGAAAGCTGTGTCTCTGTGGGCCCTGTTCACTGCTGCCTGAGGCCAGTCGCAAGCGCAAAGCTGACGGTTTTACCCGCATCAAAACAGCACTGCTCAAAGCGCTTAAAGCCCTTGATGCCCCTTAAGTGTCGCATCAAGCGTGCAGCGACGCTGCACGCCGCGACAAGCCCTCTGCAGAGAACGGCGGACGGCTACACCACTTAAGAAGACACAGGCTTTTTTTATCCCAATGCGGAACAGCAGCACTGCTCAAGAGTTCAGGCCCTCGAGGCTCTGCAAGTGTGGAATCGGCCGTACAGCGATGTTGCGAATGCCTTCTTCCTTGGTACATTCCCCTACGGTGGATCCTGAAAACACAAAACACCCTGGACCGTCGGGATGCTGTGATCTGCAACGCGAGGCTCTGCTCGCATGCAGGCCCCGCATTCACACATTCACAAACTGTGGTCGACGGCTGAAAGTACAAGGCACTGTGAGGGGCGAGTCGTTTGCCTATGGAGCGAGAGAGCGGCAGGGTCCGCATGCGTGCGACAACGTCGTATTTTCTGCTCAAACTGTATGGCGCTACACGGCGGCCAAAACAGTTCAGCAAAGCCACATCGCAAAGAGGCAGAATCCTGCATACGGACATTAGACATTACTTTACAACACGGCAATTGCGGCGCAGGGGAGAGTGCAATCAGTGCAGCCTCAACGCCGCGAAGCACACCTGGATGGATGTTGTACAGTTTTATGCCCAGTGCTTCACAACGCTGCAAATCGTCCAGAAGGGCATTGTAAGCATTCTCTTGCTTCGTCTTGTCTGCATGCCACCACCCGCCAGAAGAAACACGCAAAACCTTCTAGGGTATGTATGCAGTCGTTTTGAGACCGACCCCCCAAAACGAGACGAAGCTGCTTCAATTACTTGAAACGGTTCAAGAGGTCCCTCAAAGTTGTTGAAAAACGCTCTCACACGCCCCTAAATATATACATATATATACATATATATAGCAATAAGTACAGCTCCGCATATCCAGTGCACCAAGAGTTGTTAAAAAGACAGCAAGTAGAATCGTAGAAGGCCTTACCGGGATTGGCAACATTAATAAGATAGCTGCCGTGAGGTAGCACTTGCATGGACTTGTCCATCTCCAGCTGATCACATCGCTCCTTAAAGCCGCTAATGGCCGACTCAGCCTGAATGCAAACACTTGAATAACGCCAAAAACATAGGCAACGTTTAAGGCCTTGTGAGTCCCTCTATGACGTGTTGCAGGACCCTCAGCTCTTCTAGTGCTTAGAGCTACACCTTTCCCAGCAGGTGTGTCTCACCAGAGGAGGAGATACCCATTTCCTCTGGCACTTCAGAAACAGGGCGAAGGCTTGCCCTGCACGCGGTCAAACAAACAAAGAAGACCGCAAATTCTACATCCTGAAGCATGAGCTGTACACCCCACACAAAGAGGCCTATTACTGTGCGTTGCCAAGCACAAAACTTCAGATGCTGAACTTTATTCCAAACGATTCCTCTGACATGCTCTGGCGTTCAATACAGTGCTAACCAACAGCGCCCTGTACGTCAAAAGCACGCAGAAGCAGCCGAGAAAACGCCTCTTACCCTTCACGTTGAAGCAACTGACGAGGGCGTTCTGAACTCCTCCTGCTGCCGAAATGTGTGCCCCTACAAACTTCCGGCTCTTCAGTGCCAGTGCTGCCAGAGCAGCAAACTCTTCGTCAGGCTTTAGGAGGCCCTGTGGCGCGCCTCCCGCGGCTGAATTCTTTTTCCCACAAGCAACCTTGGCCCGAGCCTTGGGAGCAGCCCGTTTCTTTTTTGCAGGAGAAGTGCTCTTTTCCACGTCTTCTTTTGCTGCCCCTTTGGTTGCTTTATCGGCTTCGCTGCTGCTCTGGGCCTCACGCATCAGCTCCTCGTCTTTGGCCTTCTCCTCCACCTTCACTGGAGTCTCTGCGCAGCCTCGGAAAGGTCAACACTCTACACAGGGATAAGATTCTGCAGCTCCAATTCATCAAGAAATTCAAAAAAGTGGAGAGATCCGTTGCTACAAGAACGAACGGCTTGCATACCTGAAGTCTTACCACACGCTCACCTTTATGCTTCCTCTTTGCTGGAGCAGGTTCGGCAGCTATCTCGGTTTTAGCGCCTTTCAATTTAGACTCTCCGTCAAGCCCTGTTGCTTTGATAATCGTCATTTTCTCGTGAAGGCGGTATGGCTGCTGTCTTTGCTTCAAGGGAATCACACAGGACCCACCTGGAGGTTGCTGGAAGGCAACAGCAACGTAATGGCGGAGGAACGTGCTGGTAGGAGGGCAGAGCGGGGGTCTGTGAGCGTGCAGAAATGTAGGTATTGCGCGCGCAGATACAGCAGACGCTATGGAGTGGGCGGGGAGTCCTCGGAAGACGAGCAGGGCCACACAGCTTAGAAGAAGCATTCACCTCGAAACAGCCAAATGCAGCGGAGCTAAGCTACATGTACGGCCTCAGAGGAGCAGAAACAGGGGTATCCAAAACAAGCCACAGTTGGAGATGTTCTTGGAATTCTCGCCTCCGCCTCCTATGCTCGTTTTTGGCGCTCGGGACCGGATAATAAGCGTGCTGAGGTACATCGTATGCAATCGTAGTGGTTTATAAGGCAGAAGACTGCGAAGGGAACGCAACCCCTTCTGTCAAGTCGTATGCTTCGGGGCCTACACATGAGTCCCCAGTGTTGCTGGGGTTGGGGGTGTGTCGGCCGCAGGCGGAGCTCTGAAAAAAGAAAACAAAAGCGTCTTCGCCATTTCCCCGTTTTCAAAGCGTCAAACAGTCTCTCTTACTTGATTTCCTGTTAAAGAAGCAATCTGTGTGGATTCTAGAGACATGGTGGGGGGCGCCACAAGTATCGGACCCTGTAACCAACGACGGCTCCTACTCTCAGCTACCCCCGATGCGAAAGAGAAAACTAATTTACCCGTTTGCGTTATGCTTCGAAACCACCGACGTCTGCCTTTGTGGCGCTTCTGTCTAGGAAAATCAAGTATCTCGCTTCATAAGCAATGCGGAGCCTTTGCAGCAGCAAGCTGGAGTACAAGCTGGTACACCTGAGACTGACCACTTAGCCTTCACGTGTGTATTCATGGTGCGAGTGAGCTTGTGGGGCTTTCTCGCCTTTTAATACCTTCCTGAGCTACACTATTCGCCCTCTAACAGTGCAAGCAAGGTCAGCTGGTCGTGCGTGCAACGTATTGTGCTCTTCGCAGTGTTGGGCGGGCAACAGTCCAGCATTGTAAGCATGCATCCCCTATGTGGATCAGCCATTCCTATGCTGTAACAGTGGCACACACGGAAGCCTACATCCGCCTCAACTAAGTGATTAATTCCCCACAAAAGCAGACGTAGGGACGGCGCTAGAGACGCTTGGCACTATGTAAATGTTTAGCCCAGCAGCAGGCGGTTCATCCCCTCTCTCAGCTGCGTCCAACCCTAGAAAATGTCGCACACACGGCATCGAAACAATATTTCTCATGACTTGACAGGCAGACAACTAAGATTCTCTTGAACTGTGTTGTTTCCTCCTTGATTCTAACTCTCAAAAGCTGCCTTCGGATCTTTGGTAGAAGGCTACAAAGGCTTTGGCGGCTGAAAATGCGTCGGTATGCATTAACTTCCTCAACAATAAATAGAGGATGCTCCTTATCGTCTTGACTCAGATTCATCGACTGGCATATGTGGAACCTTCGGATTTTCTTCAAACACGCTGAGCTTAGAGCATTGCATGGTTTACTTTGGCGCAGCCCAACTACTCATCACCCATTCCTAAAAAGTGACAACCTTGTAGGAGTATACCTCTTCCAGGCATCACCACAGACACAGTAGAACACGCAAGGTTTATAGGGACCCAATAGAGTTATTCACTACCGGCACATTTCACTCGTGAGCGCTAAATAAAGAGCAAGAGAGTTCATGGTGTTACAAACTCGACGGGAAACAAATAACCTTCTTTACGGTTGTACACGGTAGTGATAAGTGTTGAGATAAATTTGGGGTCAGTGAACTTCTGAACAGCCATATTCGGCAACTGTTGACACATTCTGACCCTCGTAAAACCCCCAACAAGGGCTGATCTTAGACAGCGGTCCCCTGATCTTAGGATCTATTAGACGGGAATACTGCCATGTGGAAGCCAGCAAGCCTGCCTTGCCAAGGTCGGTAGCACCTCACCAGCACTACCCCATCAGCTCAAGTGCTTTCCGAGTAGGAAATATCAAGGAATTACAGAGAAACTCAACGTCTTCTTTGTCAGAGTGGTGAAAACTTGCTCGGGGTGCAAAAGAGCTAAATGGAGGAAGCTCGGCAAGGCCTGTTAAACTTAGTAAGATCTATCAGAGCCACAGAAAATGCAGTGAAAAACGAAGAACGACCTCTGCGGTTGACAAGTTACAGTCCGAAAGAACCCAAAGCAAGAACCTTTAAAATGTATACCTCCTGATATCAAAAATAATAAGAGCCCACAGTAACAGGATGATCCCTGCAACAGTCTCAAGTCAACTACATTGAGGCAATACCAGATCACGTATAGCACATACAAACGACTGATGAATATGCAAGGACGAGACTGTCAAAATAAGCTGTGTCCCGTCGAATGCCTCTCAATGTGTGAACTACTGGAAGGATTAATCTAGAAGCCGCGATAGTATCCATGATCAGGAAAGTGTGTATGCGATAGTTGAGAGGAAGTGAGCACCACGATGTGCATCAGAGGAGAACGGTCAGGAACATCGTATCTCCCTGGGGCAGAGTGCTAGACTTGGCAAGAGAGACATCTCATTGTGTGCAACGGCTCTTCAGGTGCAACCAGACAGAATGATGACAGGAACATGGGTGACCGACACGAAGATTCTCGTAAAGTTACTACATGACTTTATTCGGGCATAGCCAAACAACATGTGGATCCTAAAATGCAAAGCTTGCCTTTTTCCTAGCTTAATGAGAAGCCTGACTGGCTAAAAGTACATAGGATACTCCAAGTACATGGTTGGCTACACACCCTTTCAAGCCTGAACAGAGCGCTTGCCTGAGCACGCATGTATACACCCAGCACACCTAAAGCGAATTCCACTAATGTAACGCAACTCTCCGTAGAAAGCCGCTTTGTGCCTAATTTTTTATTGAAATCAGAAGAAGGCTATTGAGTGCTCTACAAAAGAGCATTTTTTCTCCCTGCCCTACACGCTCAAGGCTTTTGCTGATGGAAGAGGGCCAGCCAGGCTGCGCATCGCTGCACATTCTAAGCAGTCCTGACATTCACAGCTAGTTACGTTTAGCAACCTACAACGCAAAGGCAAGCAGCATTGGTTCTTACCATAATGAGCCAGTACTGCGACAAATAGCATGTATGCGCAGCCAAAGCAAATGCAACTAGCTTTGATAGAAAGTGCCTACCTATAGCTCGCAATAGAAAGCATGCATGCGTCTTTGAATGCTCACTGAAGGACGGAGTGGGGGCTTCGGACTATGCAAACTTATGTAGGAGATCCCGTGCAGTGGCTTCCTTGGACCATGCCAGCTGGATATCAGTTCATGAGCCTCTCCCTACCACAATAGCTCAAAAACTAGCGTGTTTGTTTCACAGTGCTGCCACTTCTATGCATCGAAGCGGGGAGATCCCGCTGCTGGATCTGCTGCAAGTTGGTAGTAACAGATGCGGAAATGTGGGTACCCCGAACAAGTTTTTGAGCAAGGCAAAGCTTCATGATGCAGAAAACAGACTAATACGTTAGCTGAGTAAGGGAAATGCATTCGCTTCTAATAAGCGAAACGAGGCAAATCAAAAAGCGTCTCTGTTACGGCATGCAGAAGGTCGACCCCATTCTAGGGGCGCACTTGATTTTACTAGGTGGTAAAACTGCAGTGACCTTAAGGCACCTTGGATATAAATATCACTCAGTTAAGACTATGGGGAAATCACAGCGCAACGGCAATGCTTGATAAGCAGCTACAATCGGGGTGGTAACGCATCTACTCTACGCCTTGCTAAGTTTTTCCAATGCACCTCACACAAACATCTACTAGTGGTTCCTTTTGGACATAAGACTCTCAGCCACAGCGTCACTTACTACAACAGGACAGATGCGGGCTCATGTAGTTGCTTCTCGTGGAGATCAGAGAAAATGCAAACCCATGAAGCTGAGGCCAACCAAAAGTTCCTCGCAACTAGGTTTACTGGGTATTCGTGCACCACTGGCACAGTCTTTATTTCACGGCATTTGCATGCCGATAGCATTACATTGGACACACACCCTGAACTCCATTTCGTGCCTCTGAATATATACACACATGATGTGTCGGAAAGGGAAACGGATTCCAGGTCGTAGGGTGTTTTCTGTGGGCTAAAGCTAACATATGGCACGTTCCTTGCTGTTTTGTCACCGGCAAAAGCGGACAAGCATATCATGGCGGCATGCAGCCAATGTAAGAAAAGCGGGTTCAATGTATTCGTGCATCCACGCGTTGCAGCTCTGCTTCCAGTGATGGCGTGCATAACGTGCACTTGGTTGTGTACTTTATTTACAGGTGACAACGTGCCTACACTGTAAGCATGTTCGCCATGTAGTACATGAATTTCACCTATGCAGGCAGGGCCCAACAGTGTGTTGCCTACGTCTGCATACATTATATGTACACCAGTCTCCGAGGGGGTCTCCCCAGCTACATAAGATTACTTGGAAATCCACTGCCTGTAGCCGAGTCACAAGTCTCAGATGAAGAGTGCCTTTAAGTAATAAAATCCAAGTTGAGCCTCTAGATCGGTAGCTTACGCTGGCGGTTTTTAAGCAGTGAGGCTGTCATGCAGAACAATACAGGATAAATATCATACAAGAAAGCATCTTTTTCCTGCTTCTCAATACGAAGCATACTCATATAGTTGTGGGTTAGAGACTCTATCATGCATAATTCCTAAAGCGGCGAAATTTACGTGCACTAGAAAACACCCAAAGCCCGTGCGCATGGTGAGCTCGTTTTTATGACAAGGGAGTCCACAGTCTATATTTAGCATTATAAAAGGCAAACAGGTTCCTTTTATGAAGCCTTAGAGAGGGATATGCCAGCCTATAAGCCTACTACAAAAATACAGAAACTGCGCCGATGCCGTGGCCGACAGCGGAGTGGAGAAAATTGTGAAGAGAAACAACCTTTCCGACCTAGCAACCACAAAAGTCGCAGCGCTTAGAAAGCAGCGTAAATTTTTAGAATTTCGAGGTGTTCTGTGGTGGTGACAGCCATTGTTTCCTGGATGAGATTGAGTAAATAAGGTTCGTTGGCGCCTACCGAGTAGCATGAATATGGAGCCACCTGTACTTATTGAGCGCTGTGCTGCCTTTGCCCCTCTATCGTCGTCATCTAAGTACTATGTGTAAGGCGTCTCAGCTTGACACACGTGTCAGTCCCAGCCTTTTGTTCTCGTGCTAGATAGTCAGCTCCTCAAAATGATCCCTGACCTCGCATAACACACCTGGCTCCATATAAAGTCTGTTTTAGGAGTTTGGGGAGCATGTAGAAGGCAACATCACCACTGAAGAAACACTTTGAAGTCCAGCAATCGTTCAGCGGCACAGCCTTCACCGAACTGATAGGTGGTTTTTGCTGCGCTACTCACTGGCCAAGCGAAAGGTCGCAGCATAACGGGCACTGGTTTCGTGAGTCACAATCAAAAGGGGCACGCCTAATTGCAATGTGAGTAGGAAAGAAGTGTTTGTGCACAAAATGGTCTGTTGATGCTTGTTCCAGGATAACGCGATAATACAGATCCCCAAAGCTCCTTGGCGATAATGAGGTCCCAAGCATACAAGGAGAGAGCGCTAAGTGGACACTAGCTGCCGAAACGTGTACAATTCTCGTACATGTAAGCTTCCCTAGTGCGTGTAGTGGATTGTATGCCACTCAGCCATTGCTCTTACATTTCCTGTTCTCGTGTTTTCAGAGTATTGCCCAGAAATGGCTGTTACCACTTGAGAATAGAAAGTGATGCAGTGTGTTCGCTATTCTCCAAGAATTGAGCATAAGGAAACTTCACGAATACAGGTCTAATGACGGATCCTTTTAAAAAATAATGGGGACCCTTAAAGGTCTCGCTTACAAATTCGGGAACCACTCAAAAACTAGAGTCTTCACAGCTGCCCGGAATGCATTCCAGCTCATTTCATGTAATGCCTGTATGGACGAGAGTGCAAGAAAACGAACCCGCTAGTTTGGCTCTCTTTGCACCCTCTGCCTTGCACGATAGTTACGTAGTAGTGCAGTTTTGTTAGCGCCTTCACGCTAAATAGTACCATACAAGAAACAGCTAATTAAAGAGGTTTTGAACAGTAGTATTATACGTAGATCTCTGCCTGGCACCACTCCCCTACGCCTTATTCTCTGTAGGATGCAATGGCACTGAGGTGGCTTATCGTGGCGGTACACTCTCGAGTGTTACGTTCGATGAGAACATTTGTGGGGTGCTCATAAGAAACATAGCGTCTTTCCACCATAAGATACGCACGTTTGATAGCAATTACGCAGCTAGAATTCGGTTTGTCTCATTTGATGACCCATTCACTGGCCACTGGCTTGCAGGCTGGAGACGATGAGACGGCTAGATTCATCGCCTCAAACCCATAAAATCTGAGTTCACAAAGCTTTCATCTCCCGCTAAAACAAGCCACAGAGACGGTCAATTGCAGCGATGTCCGCGGAGGAAGCCCAGTTCATGGATCGCACCTCCAGAAGCTGCTGAGCCCATCGCCAACGCACTGTAGTGCTCCATAGCCGCCACCGTGCAAGAAGAACCTGTGCAGACAGCATGTGAGAACCAACATCTGGTGCATCATCTACCGTCCAAGTTACAGAGAGCTTTACTGAGTGTGTGTGGCTGCCAAAATCGCGCCGTCTCAACCCTCCCCTTCGTACTGCCAGAGCATGTACACGGCTGCGTTCAGGCGCGAACTATTGGCGTGACACCCTATGATGAGCTTAGGCGCGCAGTTCTAGAATAGCGATGGCAGCCAAACCTGAAGAATAGGTACATGGAGCCGTTCAAGTTCTTGCAGTTCGGATGTGCCAACGAAGTTTGTTGCGCGGTGCAATAACGGCACAAGGACGAGCGCCTCGTCGATGCCTAGTCGCACTTGTATGGCCCTCAGCTGCAGCAAACCCATCAGGAGCCGCTGGTTTCGGTGCTGCCGTGGATGAATACATAAATACTTGTGTATATAATGCAAATAGCCTGGGATATCTAACACGACTAAGTACAGGTGTACGTGTTGGCCTATCGTGAACAAGGAGATGCAGCAAGGCTGACCAGGTCATTGGTCTTGATGAGGAGAATAAGCTCGTGTGGAACCTCTTGCAGGACGTTCGTGATGCGGGAAAAATATGCGGAAAAGGATCTCCGCAACAGTTCAGCTTCTCTGCTCATATTGGACGTGCACAGCGGAGGCGCTCGTGTAAAAGTTTGAGGTCGAAATCGACAGAGACTTGTTGCTGAGAGAGTGCCAGGAACAGGGAAAAGAACCTTACTCGGGTGACTTCCGCGAAAGCTGCAGGCCTGAATTGATACTGCAGAATAAATGCACACCACAGAATACAGGGTGTTTTCGGCAAGGCAGTCTGGCAAATCGGGGTCCTTCTGACGAGGAGTTAAAAATGCGCACCTCTCCTCGCTCCTTAAGCTGAGAATAACGGCCAGCAAGCCCGCCAGTTTGCTAACGCCAAACTCATTGGCGCAAGCTGTCACGGCTCCAATGTCTCCCCGCTGCATGGCCAGCCATAAGCGGGCGTAGGTGCGCCTGAAGGGGTGTGTGAGCGAGCAGTACAAGCCGTGGTCCAGCAGGCTTAGACGCAGACGCTTCCTAGTCTCCGCTGGCCTCGAGTTTATATTTTGCGAGAAAGCTGATGCCCCCCCCCTGGTGAGGGAGGGCAGCAAAAGCCGCAGTGATCGCCGCTGTTGTTCAGCGTCCTTGTTCTGAAGGGGGCACCCTTCAAGATGCACAATGACGTTCCCAGGATGCGGGTCAGCATGCACAAATCCAAGGTCGAAGATCAATCGACCGTAGAGCTCAGACAAGGCAGCCGAGACTGCCAGTGGATGTATTCCTGCAAACGCAACAAGGCAGGGGGCGGGCAGCACCCCGTCACATACCTCGAATGCTTTTTTCCGAGAGGTTTTGTGCGCTCAAGAGAGGCAAGATCACCACCATCCCCGCGTTGCTGCAACTTTCCCCGTACCTTGCGCCACAAGACCTCGGAGGTCGTCTACAGGGACCCCTTCGCAGCGCTCCATCACCAGTACTCTGGAGGTTGTCAAGTTGTTGTAGACGCGGGGAACGTACAACTCCACCTCGTAATGCGAGACGGGAGCTTGTGGGGTAGCGCCTTCCGGATGCTGCGTTTCGGCGGTGGGTGAAAGGGGCCTCTGGTGGCTTTGCAGTGATGCCGTTGCGTGCGACTCAGCGTCTGGAGAAGAGAATAACACCGCTCGGGTAGAGCCTTTACCCTTCGGCGGCACTTTTCCAGTCTTCTCCTTGGAGGCATCCTTTTGCGGATCCAAAAGCCACAGACGAGATACTGCCCAAGCTGCAAGTTGGGTGAGCACTGAGCGGACCACTGATGCTCGGGGCAGCGAGAATTCAAAGGTAGAAGAACCTTCCTGCAATAGCAGGCGGCACCTCCGAGCATTTGCCGCCTCCTTCCTAAAATCCAGCTCAGCCGGAAGGTTTTCCCGAAGCAACTCGACAAGCCACTCGAACCTGCACGCATGCAGAAAGGCGCGTCAGACTTGCAGCTGCGTGCCTCTGCTCGCCACTGGCCCTCTGAGGGAAAAAATTCGTAAACGGGATGAAACACCGGAGAAGCCAACAGGACGGTATACTCAATGGACCCCCTCGCAATAGCCAAACGCTTCCCACAAGGCTGCGCGAAAGCTAAGGCGATCAAGAAATATATTCACTGCCTGTCACCCTGCGTGATGCTTTGGTATACGCATATGCGTGTCGTATACACTGGACCTCCTGTCTTCACCCCCCATGTATGTAAAGAACCCCACGTGCAACCCTGGACCAAAAAACATTAACATCTCAAACCAAGTCTAATTGCTCCTCCTCTTCGTGTTTTTTCAGTGCCCTCCTGTCTCTCCCTACACCCCTGTCTCTCTCTGTATGTATGTATGGATGTATGTATGTATGTATGTATGTGTCTATGTATCTATGTATGTATGTATGTATGTATATGTGTATATGTATGTATGTATATGTGTATGTGTGCATATGTCCTGTCCTCGGTCCCATCTGCTCGCAGGCGCAGTGAATCTAACACCAACAGCAGTCACACCACTGCTACGCGCGATGTAAGAAGTCATCGCGGCTTGCATGCGCCTGCAGCATATCACCTGACTTCTGGAAAGATCCTGGACGCCACCTTTGTGAGGATCTCTACAACTCGGGTGTCTGCCTCGGCGAGCGCCCGCACATCCGCGTGTTGCACTTTGACAGCAACGGGCTCGCCGTTTGTCAGCACTGCGTAGTGTACCTGAGCTAGTGAGGCTGTCCACACGCAGGAAACACAATGCATGCAGTTGCAGTGTGATCCATGTGCTTCTTCCCCGGGCAAGGCTGCTCTGTAGCACGCACTGAGAAGACTCCCTTCCACGCAAGCGGACCGCAAGGCTTCTGCCGCACGGCGTAAGCCCTCATCCCGCACGAAGAGACAGTTCCGTGAACCCACTCGAGCAGCACATGGACTCTCAAAACAGAGCAGCAGCAGCAGCAGCCAGCACCTCACACATGGGATTGCCAACCGAGGGAGAGGCAGCACAAAGGGCGGCATCTTTGCAGGGAAAGACGCTGCGGAAGAAGAGACCCTATTAGCACGCTTTTTGAAGGCAAGAAGAACCAAGGGGATACACATGTGTGTGTGTGTGTGTGTCGCAAGTCCAGCTATATGGGCAAGCCTACCGGCACCCACAGGAGCCTCTTCGAATTCTTGAAATACCGCATCCAGCCGGTCGAGCTTGAGCTCCTGTTTGAGGACTTCCTCAACTTGCGCCATAGAGGAAGGAGGCATGTTGCGCTGCAGCTGCTGCAACTGCTGGGTGTACTCCACCGGCAGCAGATATTCCATGGCACTTGCATGCTGACCCAGCTTCACGTACACTCCACGGTTTCTTTCCGCCAGCTTCACGAGGCGACGCGCACTCCTCCTGTGGCAGGCACGCATGTCCCACCATCCTGAAAACGCATGCAGCATCCGAACACGTCACCATCAGATAACAGTCACCAAAAGGAGAAGACCCCAGCATAATACTCAACAAAGGCAAGCAGCTAGCTAGCTAGCCAAGCAAGGCACCTAGGGAAAGCGAGAGACGGCAGCACCGAAGCTACCGTGAGGGGCTTTCTTTCTACTCCAAAGCCGCACAGGAGATGCACATGGAGAGGCAACGCCGGAACAGAAAAAGGAACACGATCTTCAGCTAAATTCGAGCTAGAAAGCCCCAAAAGACGCGCCTTTATTTTTTCTGTTTCAGCCTCCCTCCCTTTTCGCACTGTCAGCTAAATTCGAGCCAGAAAGCCTCAAAAGACGCGCCTTCATTTTTTCTGTTTCAGCCTCCCCCCGCTTTTCGCAGCAACCGTGCAACGCCTTACCCAACAATTTGTAGTCTACGCTCAGGGCAGCAAGCGCAGCAGCCGCATTCGCACAGCGCAGCACAGGCCATGTTCGAGATCGCTCCGGAAACATCTGCTGCACAGCCCATCCAGCTACACTCACGACGGCAACAGCAGTAGCTGCCACAGCGCTGCCTCTGCCAAGAACGGCCAGCGTAGAACGCGCAGTACGGGGCCTCCTGGTTCCATGGGATCCGTGAAATCTTCCACACGTCGAAGCCTTATGCATGCTGCTGCCGATACTTGTGCCATCATGCACTTTACTCCTGCTGACGCTAACCGAATGACTGGGGCTGGTGTGAGAGCTGTGGTGAACATCGCGAACGCCACTGAGGAACCCTCGGCACGTCGAGCGTGGGAAAAAAAAGACGCGGCCGCCAGCAGGCATGGGAAGTGGGGCAACGGGCTGTACGTACACCACCATCCTGCCAGCATTTCGTCTAATAAGGCCCCTCAGCAAAGAGCCGGCACGTGCAGGAGGAGTCTCTTACCGCCGCAAAAACCCGAACCACACAATCCTGCATCAGGGCCGCCCCTCGTGGGAGCCTGGATAGTGCATAGCTTACTTACAAATTACGCTGACACACACATACACATACACACACATACATACGCATACACACATACATACATACACATACACACATGTACACATACACATACACACATGTACACATACACATACACACACATACACATACACATACATACACTCATGCAAGAACAGAGCCGTCTACTCCTCTCGTGTTGTCGCCAACTCCCAAGCCTTCCACGGGAGGATGCATGCCACCACCAACAAGGGCCGTGTATGCGCAAAAGAAGAAACTCCTGCGCGTCTGCAGTCCGTGGCAGCAAGCCCCCTTTCTTGCTCAAAGGGCGCTCAAACGTATGAGCAAGGCGCTCTACCTTGGCCTCTTGGAGGGCTAGAATGGTTCCTGGGAAAAGGTCTGTGAGGGCCTCTGATGGGGGCGACACTTCGTCAAGCCTGCCCGCAAAGAAGCTTATTGGCGAGTCCGACACCAGTGAACAGCGGCTACCCCGAATGATTCTTGGCTACCCGAAAGAGGGTCTCTTTCCGAGAAAGCTAGCAACCCGCGCAGCTCGCCTTGTCCCCGCGTGCGCTGCATGTGCGGCAGCGCAAGTACAGGAGAGGTTCTCGTCACCATCAGATGCCTTTTTCCGCCCGTTACACCATTGCGTCTTAGTCTTCAGGAACTATGGCTCATATTCCAGCAGTGTGAGCGGCTTCCCGGTCAGGGCCTCTTCCTGGGGACGGGGGCCCCCTAAACTCGGAGGTGGCGGGGGGCCCCCCCGCTCGCTCCCCGTTCGCGGGGAGGCACGGCGCCTTTTTTTTGAGAATTTCACTAAGCTAGGCTGACAGACGATTTCTGCTTTATTTCCGAACGCAAAGAAGTCCTCCTGTTGCCGACCTTCTGCGCTCCCGGAACGGCATTACTCGAATTCAGCGCACAGGCAGGCCCCTGTCGATTCTGCCGCTTCCTTCTCTGTTTTGACGCCTTTCCTCTCCTTTGCATTTCTAAAGCTAAGCATTTTGAATGCTCCTCCACCTCTGCGCGCTCGTCGACCCGTACCGGAAGATCGATTCCGTGCTCTCCCTCTTCGGCACTCTGCACATCTGCCTCCGCTACTTGCAAACGTCAAATAACGGCCTCGCCAGGCATGAGGCCTCGATGAAGCACAGCACGGCTTACCGCCTCGCCCTTTTTTGCAGGCCTCTCCCTAGGACGCATTTTGCATCCGCCTCCCTTCACAGGAACAGACATTTACGAGCCAATGCTGTTTAGAAGTCACGGCACGGGCCCTCCCCCTTCCGCGCCGTTTCCCAAGGCGCGCTTCTGCCTGCGCGTAGGAGACAAAGGCCCCCTCTTGCGTCTCTTCGCACACGCACTAAGTCGGCATCCCTTTAACCAGCAAGTACGTCCCACAGGAGTGACCCCACCAGCGATTAGAAGCAGCGAAGGCTGATGGAAATGCCCCCTAAAAAGACTCTTTCCGCACCAAGTCGCATTCGTTCGTGACACACAGGCGGCAAGCAGCCAGCGAGGGCCCCTAGGGTGCAGGCCGTAGCACATAGCTTGAGAACACGGCTTCTAAAGCTGGTTTTTCCCCCAAATTTGCATCGACACATAAAATACAGCACACACAAAACACAGCACACACAAGGCTTGCAGAAACAAACACACATTAGCGAGCTGTGTGGTCCTAAAACGTTTTTAAAACTGCAAAACGGGTATTTTGTGCCTTTCGCGTGCGTGCAGGTGTTCGTTGTGGCTTCGGATGGCTCTAAAGACCCTCCTAATAAAGCTGCATCTTCGGCGTTGGAAGAGATCATTTCTATTGTAAGGCAGCACATAAATCTTTCTGTGCTGAGTAATTTTAGCCGCAGAGTACCTAAGCACAGCTGGGGGTGACGGCTGGAGGTGCAGGCTTTGAGACCCCTGTGTAGCTTTCTGCAGGTGGCAAAGAACAACTGCTCTCTTTGCCTAAGAAGCGTTCGTCTCGACGCCTTCCTTCATCTGCCACTGCAGCAGCTGTTGCTCAAGCAGCTGCAGGGTTCTGCTCTCTCTTGGAGGGGCCCTGGCGGCTCAGCACCATGCGCTGGGGGAGCAACAGTACCACCATCCGGGTTATCGCTGGCAGACAAACCTCACAGTGTCTGTCCGGTGATGGGAGATAGCGGAGGCGATGGGAATTCGGTAGCCTTGCAGAATGATGGGGTGATGATTCTCAAGGTATGGAGTCTCTTACAATACCCTAAATTATGCATATGAACGTGCATGAGTATATATATATATATACATACATGTTTACAAACACATGCCTGCATACACATGCACACCTGTAAGAAAACACGCATTTACACACGCACACACATGCATCTTTGAACACACCTACACTCAGATATGGAGACACACATACACATACATATACACACAAACGCATGTACACGGGTACTCACGCAAAGCTCTACGTCTCTCGGGCCGTAGTAACTGTTTTTTGAGGAGGGGCCAGAGCCCTTGTGCGCTTCCGCCACACAGCCTCTGCTTCACCGAGTGCGATTTGTGTGTGTCTTTTATCGTGTCCTTCTATGCCCTTGCGGGAGGTAGACAGCGCGGATGGAGACCCCTCGTTTTTCCTAGGGTTTGCCGTCACTTGCCTCTGCTGGTGGCCTCCTCCCTCATCGGGAGCAGGTGTGCGGCATCCGTGTATCCTGTGCTACGGCACCCACGCCTTTCGAGCTGCCTTTGCGAGCCTTTGAGGGGGAGTGGACGCGTTTTGATCGGCAGGGTGTGGAGGCGCCCTTTCAGATCCTTTTCAGGTGCCTCTAATTCTCGCCTCTCTTGGTGTTTGCGGCACTGTGGGTTTTTAGCTGGACCGCTTCACCGCGCAGGTGCTCGAGCTCGACACGTGGATGCGGCCTCCCCACTTCACGCGGAAAGGTAAGGCTTTGAGCCGTGCCGCTTTCTTGAGGGCCTTCCTCTGCTGCTGCTGCTCCTCCGCAGTGTAGCCTCCCATGCCCGGAGGAGGCTGTGCTACGCTGTGCCGCGGGAAGCTTGCGGCTGCACGCGGCTTCGCATAATGCTTCCCAATTTCGATGGTGGTCCTCGCAGCGCTGCCCCCGGGGGCTCGTTACCTCAAGGTGGACGTGCAGCAGCCTGCTGTTCTTCGCCATCAGAGGCCACCAAGACAGCGCACCTTAAGCCGTGAGTCTCAGCAGCTTCCGTGGACAATAAGTAGTCGCACCCCTTGCTGCCTCCCGCCGTCGCGCTTGTACGAGCAGCTGCAACGCAGCCTGGGATCGCTTCAGCCTCTGGACCTGCTTATCGCCGCAGCTCGTAAGCCGAAGCATGCTGGCAGCGGGATATTCCCTTTCAGACATGACTGCCACGCGCCTTCCGCCGCTACCCAATACCAGCCAGCTCTCGTTTTGTGCCCTTAGCACTGCCTCCACTGTACGTGCGCCTCCCGAGCTCGTTTCGTCGAGCTTTGCCTTAGGCCCTAGGAAAGTTGCGGCAGTCCGCGATAATGGTGCGTGTGCAGCAGCTCCCCAAAGTGAGGCGGGAAACTTGGAGGCTCGGCGTAAGATTGCGCAGCAAGTGCAGACGCTTCTCCGGGAAGGAGGAAGCCTCAATGCGACGTGTCACCTCGTTCACCTGCAGTGCCGCTTGTCGGCGTACCGTGGAGGCGTTACGACTATGACTCAGGAGGCGGCTGAGGCTGCTGCCGAAGCGGCGGCTACTGCTGCTGCTGCTGCTGCAGAGACAGCAGGACGGGAGGAGGAGTTCCTATTGACTCCTGACCTTCCCGTGTCTCACATGCCGCGCCGCCTCCTACTGCCGGACTGGGGGGAGTTGTTTGCTGCTGCTGCTGCTGCTGCGACCTCAAAACCCCCTGCACCGCACCAAAGCGAAGAAGGTGTAGCAAAAATCGTGGTCCGAAAAAGAATGCACAGAAGAGCAGAGTGCAGAGCCAGGTCCTTGCGGGCTAGCCAAAGGGCAGCAAAAGCCGATAGCGCCAGCGTGAGCTCAAGGCGAAGCAGCAGCAGCGAATCGGGGGGTTCCCTCGGTGCCTCTCGTCAAATGCCGCCGCTTCGCTCAGATTACCTTCGAGCGCTTCAACTGCTGCATGAAAGACAAAGGCAGGGGCGGGCGCGAAAGATGCAGCAACGGGATAAGGCGACACCGGCTGCCTTAGAGCATGAAGATCTCACTGAGGAAGCCTTGCAACTAGCGGCTCCTCCTCCCTTCAGGGAGTTGCCGCCTGCAGAGGCCTTGGTTTCCGCTGTTTCCGAGTATCTAGGATGTGTTGCAATGGATCTGCCAGCGAGCGTGGTAAGGCTCAATAGAGGCGTTCGCCTGGCGGTGCGTGTGGACGGTTTAGGGTTATTCTACCGGGATGCATCGTTTTAGTGCAGGAGGCGTGGGAAGGGGAGGGGAGGGGAGGGGAGTGAGAGGGACCCCTTGAGGGTTCCCGGCTGCTCCGCGCATCTTGTAGTTCGGCGCTAGTGACGGAGAGGGCATGTAGACATACATGGCGCACATGAGAGTGGCGTATGACTGTATCGGCTGAGGTCCACAGGAGTCGTTCTTTTGCGCCTCGCAGGAGGAATGCGCATGGCTGCGGGAGGCCAATCGACTGACGGATCCTCAAGAAGTGAGCGAAACAGATTATATTCTTCGGGAGCCTCATTTACGCGACTTACGTTCGGTTTGCTTGAAGAAAATGGAACCACGAGCTGCGTGTTGGGTAGCCTCATGGGAGCAGTTCGTTATACGGGATGGGGTTCGTTCAAGACAAGCAAGCGACACTAATTGGGGTCTTTTTCTCTCGGGACGGTCGGTGTGGGTGCCTTTCAGATTCACGTGGCAAGTATATGTGGCGGTCTTCTTCACTCGACAGCTGTGATGTCTGCCGCCGAGCCCTTGTGGTGAGGAGCTGCAGCGAATCGAAACGCAGCAGCACACTGGCCCCCTTTTTCACAGTTGTAGCTTGGATTGGATGGCTGTACTGCTCATGACGAGGCCGTTCCATCTGCATTGTTTGCGCGAAGACAAGTGTTACTCGTGTTGCGTGGGTGTAATTCAGCACTTGGCTGCTTTCTCAGCGCCCAGGCGCATGGGTAGCGATCTCGGTGGTTGGCGCGGCCGAGACACCAGCAGCATACATAGGCCAGCCGCATGGTGCGTCGTGCCTTGCAGTATTTCGGGGGGTTTTTTAGAGCCGTAGAGAAAGCTACCCCAAAGCCAGCCCAACACACGGTACTGGCTTTGGAGGCTGAAGGTTGCCTGCAGATGTAGTTCACGAAACGCTCATTGTGGCCTCGAGGACGTTCCAGGAGTCAAAGGCGAGGGACGAGTAGTCCGTCCGCGTAGAGCGATAGATTGATGTTGATGCCCGCATGCCTTTCGTTTAAGCCGTTGCAATAGCTAGCTAATTTCTCTGTGCATCCGTGAAGTATTTTACTTGCGTTTCAGGAAGCGATATCAGTGGCGAGTCGACTCTACATTTGCTGCTAGTGGCTGAGGAAGCAGCAGAAATTCGCGGAATGTTTTTACAAACGATCGCTGGCTCTGACGCTACAACCACTTTGCCGTGAAGCTTAAAACGGCCTTTGGGTTACTAGCACGAGCAAAAGGTATTGGCTGCTTCGCTTCCCCGATGCGCAGCAGTGCGCAGCGTTGAATGGGTGGGTAGCGGGGGTCTGTAGAGGATTCCAGCCACTGACAAGGTCAGCTTGTCTACTTGTGGGATGCAATACATGGCGATAGTTTGCGTCTAACTCTACTGAGTTGTCGGGCGCTTCAGAAAGACTGAAGTGCTAATAGCACGGTGTTTAGATCTGCCCCGGATGCCGATAGTATCTACAGCATCGAGAACGTGCCGATTCTTGTAGAGGGGCAGACCCTATACGCAGCACATGCCCATTTTTGACACTTCACACCATTAAGGAAGGAAGAGATTTTCTAGCTTAGGCTGTACGCCTGCGATCCAACGGCAACGGCACTACCATGGTGGCTTTTGAAGAGCCTTGCATTTGTTGGGTCCTATGTAGACATGCGTGGGAAAGCCCACTTCATCAGCTACCAAACAGTATATAGTGCGTCGGCTCGGGGGTCCATCAGCTTACGTGTTGAGCGAGAAATAAACTCTCAAACTCGGCTAGCTGGGAGCTCCTTGGCTCATTAACAAGGCTTCTAAGCAGCTTCAGCATGCGCTGCCTGCGGCGCCCACATCAGGCAAGGTGTAAAGCGCATCACATTAAGGGTGTACGCACGATCGTAATCGTTCTACGATTTAAGCACATGCCCCGTGCTTGCACCAATGCGTACACAGACCGGCGTCCTTGAGGTGCGAAAGATGAGAGCCTACGTGTTTATTGGGTCGAGAGACAAGAACGGCTCGTCGAGAAGCAAAACATTACAACGCAGGCCAGAGCGTCGCTTGATTGTAACAACAAACGCTAGGAATAGGCACAACCCAAGTAGCTGGCGTTGCCCACTAGAGGCTTGCTGGATGGTCCTTTCTCTGAGCCGCAGAACGCAAGTCTTTCAGCGTTTGGTGCGCAGCCAGACGCTGGGATTTTTGTGACTTAAGTGGGCACCGGCACCTCAGTGGCAATACCGTGCTTGCTTGCCTGAAGGCGCCGTCAGATCCGCGTATACTGAGTACCTTCGATAGGCGAGCCGTTTTGGATGCCGCAAAATCGAGCCGTAGGAGTCCGCCGCTGGCCTCTTCCAGGTAGATGTTTGTCTGTTCCTCAAGCTGGCGTAGCGCGGCCCTGCGCATAATCAAAGCTCTCACAGTCTCTTGATAATTGCGTCTTTTTAAACAAACTGGAGCAAGCGAGCGGGTGGGACTGCACTTGCATCTGAAGCAGGCAACCCTAGCGAGGACCGGCCTGGTGCTTTTTGTGGGGGGACGCGGTTAGGCTTTGGCAGCTTAGGAGGGTTGCTCTCGCATTCGCGCATCCTCAGAAGCATTCAATGCGTGACTTTCTGCTCGCTGAACGTATACGCATAGGTCCTGGAGCCACGGGCAGCTCACGCAAGTAGATGTCGCTGAATTCCTTGAGGCCCCAAAAGCTCTTCGGCCGCTTCCAATGTGGCTTGTTGAGACCTGATAGATACCACGCTCGAAGTCGGAAATAGTTGAACCAAATAGTTGCGTTCACTGCAAGACACTACTAGCGTATTCGATTTGGGGGGCCCTAAATGCCCGGTACATACCTGTAAAAGGCTGATCGCGAGCGCAAGAGCGTGATTAGCCTCTGCAGCCTCCGCGCCTCCCTAAATTGTGTCTCTGTGGAGTCCCCGTATGATGTCTTCTCAAGCCATTGAGAACTGGCGGCATCTGAAACCTCATCGATGTCATTTGGGGGAGCAGGGAAGGTCTTCTCACTGCAGTCGCCAGCTGGGACCTCAGATAGACACGCATTCGTAAGTGCTGCTGATTTCCCTGGAAAAGCTGGCAACCCATGCAAGTTTTTGCGCACTAGCCGCTGCAGATCTCTTTCTCTGAGCAAACCAAGCAAAGAGACAGGGGGCATCACAGTGCGTTTGTATGTATTATCTCTCAGGGTTCATCTTAAGGGACGACAGTTGCTTACCTGACTGCAGCCACAAGATCCAGTGCCTCAGCTGCCTTGCAGAGGGCCCTCTGCTTCAAACGCGCGGCAGCTGTCGCTCGCGTCCAAATATCGAGCGGCACAAGCAGTGTCATTAGCATCTGGAGAGACCAAGTCACACAGCTCGCTAAAAGGGTCTGCATCGCACTACATTCAGCGTGACAAGTTATGTGCAAGGCGTCAGCCCTGCATCCGCAAAACTCAGTGGAAGCCTACTCTTCACACCAGCCAGGTATGCTTCAATCCTTGTTGCTCCCACAGGTTCTATGCCGGCCCACAGGACGCCTTCTAGAGTTTGGAGGGCACAGTATAGATGCTAAGGGTGTCAGAGAAGCCTTAACGCATGAGACAGAACGTGCAAGGGCAACGCCAAACCCACCGAGAACGTGGCTTCTGAGGTGCGCAGAAGTCCATCAGCGCCTTGTGACGCGAGGTAGAGAAATTGACTCCAAGCCTTTAGCCTGCCCCCGAAGAGGGCCTCCAGCTGCATTCGCATTCAGAGCCGGGACCTTCGGAGCATCTGCGTAAGAACCAATTTTTCGCTGTTCTTGCACCTACTGCTAAGGGCTCTCTGGCGGCACTGAAGCTGCAGAGGCTTACCTCGCGCTGCGTGTCTACAACACTTTGGCCAGTTGCGTCTCTGCCACCGATACGCAGAGACAGCTCGGAGCGCCCCGAGCGCCACCGTTTTCGTCTCAGTATAAAGGACTCCCCATTTAAGTCACCTGAAAGGATCAATCCGCATGAAGATGTTATCAGGAAGGCGAAGGCAATATGAAGAATACATCGGGACTTGTTTGTTATTGGCAGCAGCAAAACAGAACTTTTCGCAGCAAGCACCTGAATCTGTTCTTATGGCTTGGTAACAGCCTTGATAAACCCACACAACAAGAACTCCCGGTGATCTAGTCCCTGACCAGCTTGAAGACTGACCCTCTATCTCGACAGATGCAAATCGCTCTTCAGTTTTGTGGCTAGGCGCTGGCTCCTCGGCAGCTTCCTCTTGCGAAAGAGACTCTGAAGCCGCATCGCTTGGACTGGGGGTAGTAGGGACGTCATCGCACACGACACCGGTCACCTGAGCAGCCGAATGCGTACATATACAGAATCACACTTGGAGGCGGCTGCCCAGGGGGAGGCAGCGCAATCGTTCTCTTGAAGCAAAAGAAAGTCCGAGCCTTTCTGCTCGAAATTCCACACGACCTTCAGGTCACCTTGGTTCGCCCTGCAATTGGTGTGAAGCCTCCCGCTGCGCCATCGCCAGCAAGCGCCCAAACGACTGCCTGCATTATTGTCGTTTTGCCTGGACGTATACAAACACAGCCCTTATTCGCGTGCAGGCTTGCGGTACTCGGGGCCTCGATTTAAAGCCGCTGTGCTGGAATCATAAGCACACATTCCTTTGAAAGGGACCAACTTCAGAGACATTGTCGAGCTGGGGATTTATACCACCTTTGCATGTCATACAGGCTAACTATGGATAGGACGTGCCAGATGTACACACACACACACACTCCAGAGACCAGCTTTCGCCAGAGATCTGCCCAATGCCTGCCCGTTCAACAAAGACTTGTTTGCAGAGAGAGTGCTTCGAAATAGCTACAGTGGCAAACAGCCTGCTGAAGAAGCCGACCGGCGCCGTTCGTTGTGAACAATTCGCCTGGTCTTTTGCCGCGTGTCGAATCCTTCTTCTTCCCCTCAAGAAGCACCAACCCGCGTCTTTTCAGTTCAAAACGAACTTCGTTGCTGCACGAAAACCGTCCAAACTGCAAGTGCCATGCACGGGCAATCCTGAATGGTAAAGCTCCGAACCCAACGGCCTCAATCTGAGAGTGCCAGTCAGTAGACGTGCTGGAGCGGGAAGCCTCGCCGTGCAACGGAAAGGCCATTCCCATGAAATAATCAGCTAAGCGTCCGATGTATATACCAATATCGTAAGCACCAACTAATGCCTCGTAACCTCTCATTCACACCTGTAGAGCCCATAGGACTCGATGCGCGCATGATGTAGCACCAGGTTTGCACCCGCGTATGGCCACCCTACGCTGAAAGCTGCGGGAGGTGCTGAAGTCTTGTGAGACCCATCAGCAGCGTTCGCGCCAATGCCGTCCAGCTGCTCCTGCAGCAAGTTCTCGGCGGCTGCCACTGCAGCATTCCCAGAACAAAAGCGCAGCAAACAGAAAGTGCATCGCAGGTGATAATGGCTTGCCTTTGCAGGCTGCATTTAACCTGGGCAGCAGTCCGCTCCTCTTCCAGCGGATCTCAGTTTTATCGTGTGGGTAGTTCCTGGTGTTGGGTCCTTTGCCCTATCGCCATAGGGGGCGAATGGAAGCCAACGGTGTGTTATAGAAAGAAATGCGATATCCATCCTACGGATTTGTTGGCTGATGGCTGGGGAAATATCCTTGGGGGCTTGGGAGCAGAAGAAGCGCAGTGCCTCCAGAGGAGGATAACTTTCTACGGGTAGGAGCCCGTGGTGCATGAGCAGCTCAAAAGAGGACTTTGCATGGATTTTGGGTGGAAGAAAGGAGGCATTCGCAACAGAGGCTGGCACAGGTTGATCTGGCGCTTCAGAGGCCCTCGAGAGGGGCATAGACGAAGTGCATGCATCCAGAGCTGCCTCCGTTGTTGGACTGGCTTTGTCTGCGGCAAGCGGCGCTGTGTCCTTCCGACCGTCCCTTTCTTCAAGAGACTCCTCCGGCCGGGAGACTACGCAGGAAGAGGCAGTCGGAGTCACGCGGCAGTCAAAGATGATACCTGAGGTGCGAGGCAAAGTGAGGTCATACCCCATATCACATGCATTTTTGAGAGCCGTGGGAGTCTGGTGTTTTATATGCCCGCCCTCTCCGGCTTGCTCACGCTTGTTTGTGGTGGGCATTGATCTGGTAGAGCGAATCTTACCGGCGTGCCTGTAGGCCTCTGAGAGTCGCAAGAGTTGTTTTGCATCTAATTCGTTGCTTCGACCAAGGAGGTGTTTTTCGAACGTGGTCCCCGCAATCCAACTTGACTCGGGGCGCAGGCTGGACTCAATGCAGTTGCTCGAGTTGAGGCTCTTAGGGCGAGCAAACATTTCAGGCGCTGACGCCTGTGAATGCCTCGCAACAGGAACCGAGTCGCGATGCAATTCTGCCTGTGCTGTTGCAGTACAGTGGTCTGCTAAATAGCCACCAAGGGCAGGAGGCACCACACTTTCCCTAGCCTCAGCTGAGGACGGCAAAGGCGCTGCTGTTGAGGTGGTCTTGGGCAGTAACACCACTCTGTCCCCCCTGCGGAGCGCATGTGGCGGGGGAAGGAGCATTGGGTCCTTGACTGGGAAGTGCCGCGGACCGACTAGAGATTCCTCGATCTCCACAACCTCGAAGTTTGCGGATCTTGAAATGGTGTGGATGCACTTTCGCTGGTATGCCTCCGACAGCGATGTCTGCATGAGCATCACAGCAGCTACGACAGTGTGAAGCAACCACCAACAAAGCCGCAACAGTTGTGTTCTTCTCTTTGTCCAGGTCATAACCTCCCCTTTACTGCGACGTACCTGGTAGAGCGAACCCACGTATCGTGCCTGTTTCCCGAGCAGCTGCGCCGTGTGAATATGACCAGAGTACAGAGGCACATTAGGTAGCTGCTCAAGGTCTATCCCCTCGTTCATCAGGGCACCTGCCTCTTCGGAGTAAGGGTTTACCGTAGCTCCCCGGATACTCAAGTGGCCAAACATGGCGCGCAGAGTTTGGCACTGACAGCCAACAACACACATACATACACACACACAACCACAGACACACACAATCATAAACACACACACATACACAATCATAAACACACACACATACACAATCATAAACACACACCCATACACACACAATCACAAACACACACAATCATAAACACACACACGCATACACATACACACACACAATCATACACGCAGAGTTCCAAGAGCCCACGGAACCACATAACCGTACACCCTCTACGGACCCCACACCTCATTCAACAAGACAGATGCTGCTGGAAGAATGCTTGCACCTTGCCGAGAGCAGCCGCTCCAGCTTCACTATCGCAAGCTAAAGCGTAGAAGAAAAGACAAGGAGTTGTCGTGGTGAAGCCGCTACAGCAGCACGTTAGTGGCTATACGCGATCACGTAAAGGAAGGATGTAGCAGAGGCCAAAGAACCTAGCCCTTAGCATGTCGCTCATCCGTTACCTGTTTGGCGTGAGCCATGATCTGCTGTAGCTTCGAGGCACCACGGATATGCGGCAGGAAGAGAAGCTCCTTGTTGATGAGGGTGGGCCTTCGGAATGCCAGTATCATAGGGCTCTGGGAAACGGCTATCTCCAAGGGTTGCAACAGATCACGCCCCTCCTCGTAGTGCAGTTGGTCGTGATTTCCTGGCAGGAGCAGCGTCTGTCCAGGGTGCATGACACGCGCACGTCATAGCTATATATGCCTACACTGCTGCATAACGTGACTTCTGGCACCGCTCTACTTGTTTTTAGTGCGTGCGAACGAGAGACGCCTCGCAAAAAAGCACGAAAAATGCGGGCTTCATTCAACTTCCAAGAACTTAGGCAAAGGTCAAGCGCACAAATCGCCACCAAAGGGTGGATGTGAGTGAGCTCACGGGGATATCCCATTGTCTCCAAAATTCGAGGACAGGCCTCAGAACGCCCCAGTGGAGGTGCCGCTCTACCCGGGAGTGCCAAAAGTCGCCTAGGAAAACTGCGACTGCCGGCGTGCTGCTGGCCGTCAGTTGAGCCTTTCCCCTTGAAGATGGGATTTTCGTGGTCGCTTCCTTGCAGCGACGCTTTGCAGCTTCTCGATGCACTTTGTTTGCAGAGGGGAGGGGCACGACACTGCTATGGCGTTTGCAGGTTTTCTGTACAAAGGCCAGTGCCTCGAGACAGGTGTCTAACGTCGCATCACTGACGTGGAGGTCTCCGAAGAGGACGAACCGGTCGGCTTGACCAACAAGTGGATTGCTGCATTCATCCCATAGCCCATCTGACGCTGTTGCAGGGTTCGCTGACGTTGCAGCACTGGATGTTGCCGATGTGGCACTTGCGTAAGCGGATGGCGTAGGAGACAATAGGGAGACACTCCAGTTCCTCCGGTGCCTTCCAAGGCTCTTCTCTAGCTTCTGCGAGGGTGATATAAAACAGCTGGCAAAAGGAGGCCCACAGGCATGGCTGTAAGGGTGCCCTGCTCTGCCGCGTGACCATGACGGTGCAGAAGCACCACTTGTGCTGCAACGGAATGCAGGGATGCCGCTGCAGCGGTCTGATGTGTGCGAAAAAGAGGTCAGGAAAGAAAGAGAGGAAGTTCTCTTTGAGGGAAGCAGCAGGCACGCTGCTGAAGCTGTGGCATTGGGATGTGAACAGTAAACCAACAGGGCAGCCAGGAATAACCCCAAGCAGCTGCCTGGGGGCATCGCCTCGGGTAGGCGCTTCTTCGCTATGGCGGCATGGGGAGATGACACTTCGTGGCTCGTGGAGTTCGTATTGTGCAGCGTGCTGTTGTAAGAGGGACGGAAGATGTGGTGCAGGCGCGCTGAATTTAGATAAAGAAGAGAAATGAGGCACGGGGGCCAGTTTCTTTCCAAGGCCGGATACAATACGCACACCTGAAGCTGATTTGTATTGCACAGTAGAGAGACGATACCGGCGCTAGTATCAGGAATAGTCAGAATCCCTCTGAGTGTGTCTGTGCCCCATGGACGAGAGACTCCGCTGCTGAGTGATAACACTGTTCTTCCTTACAAGGAGGCTCCCTCGATGCTAAGCTTGTGTAAAATAGCACTAGACGTAGGCTGGGGCTTTGGAGCTCCTTCCTCGTGTAACGTCTTACATCTCCCTAGGATCCGAGGCGCTTATCCTTCCATGAAAGTCCTTTCGCGAAACACCGTAAGAAACACTCGCTGGCCCCGCTCATTAACCTCTGGCAGGCAAATAGCATACAACTGTATGCGCTTACCTGTGGTATGTGTTGTTTTGGTCCTTTTGGAGGGGCACCGTTTAGGATAAATCCAGTGAACGGAAGCTGGTCTCTCCAAGGAACGGCCCCCCAGAAGGTGCACAGAGGAAGAAACGCTCAAATAGCCCAAAAAAGAATTCATTGAAATAATTAAAATAACAAAAGGCTGAGAATAAGCGATATTACGAATATGTTTTCTTGGGGGGGATTTCCCGCTCTTCACGCGATTTTAACTTGACCCTGAATGAACCTCATATGCTACGAGTACATGTGTACACAACGAATCCAACGGCTGCATTTGATGCTGTTGTTCTGCATCACGTTTGCATTACTTGAGATATGCCTCTTCTTCCATAATAATTTCTTTCTTGATTTTATAGGCTAATTAGGCTCTACGATTGTGGTAGATCACTGTCCCCCATTCCTTCCGATCCGGCTGCTTCGTCCCTGAGGCTCCTCATACCCGTCCTAAAAGCAAGCTGGCAGCCCGTGATTGCGTCAAAGTATTCATTTGGAGCATTCATTGGTGTCATCTCCCTGCCTGTAGCAAGCCATGAAAAGCGTAGGCAGTGTTCTCTACAGCCGAATATCGACTCTACGATTTTGCTCTTCGCACATTTTACTTTATGCAGAGTTTATTTAACCTGGTTATTTACGAATGAAATGTATGTCTATGTTTGCGCCAAGCTAGTTTGTGCAACTGAGTACAAATGCTAATGGGGTGCATCAACCTGCACCCCAGTTACCTGTTGCCCCATAATGCAGGAAAGCCAAGTGATGGAGGCAAGAAGGTCGATCTTTACTGTAGAATATACTAATTACTCCCTCACGCCGTTTTATGGCCTTATGCCAAGGGGTGTCTTCGAGGAATTTCTCAGAGGAGCGCCGTACTGCTTCTTTGTTCGGTTTTCTCGCTATGCACAAATGTATCCGCATTGCAACACAGCACAACCTCCATTCCCATGGCGCTAGGATGGAATCAACGGTCAGCTTGTATGGGGCCAGGCTCAACGCAATCTCGTGCACCACTTGCCTTTTAAAAAAATGTTTAACATAATTGACCAGCTTCCGTGTCTGCCCACTTATCCTATCTAACACAGAGTAGCGTTGGCTCGACACAAGAAGACGCAACGTTGTGTGGGTGTGCACTACACGCTGTGCGCAACTAGCCGTGGGCATTCGGAAGTTCTGCGACGGTGCAAACATCGAGCACCCCAGCTGTCCCTCCCCATTTATGGTGTGAGAGTTGACGGAGTGGGGAGGGGAATGGTAGAAATCTTATGGAAGGCACTAAATAAGTTTTTATGAAGTTTATACTGAGTCTTAAGCTAGCGGTTTCCCGACAGAGAACTTCGATGGACGGTAAGACCATTTTATATAACATTTTATGTAAGTAGTACTGATCTGCAGGAACTTTATTCACAAAGCCATGAAGTTCGGTGAGTACCCACAGTAATTTCCCTCCCAGTCAGCACATTCATATTTCTAATAAGCGATGGGAAGCACGGCATCGTGTTAGTCCCTCTACAAGGAATTTGATCAGAAACATCTTTCGCTAAACGATTGGGCTGCGATACACCCGTACAATTCTACAATCAAGGTGGTGGCCCAGAGAGAAAAAACGAATCGTTTCTTACCATTTGGCTAACCCATCCTTCTTACAAAGGAACTTGCGCGTTTTGCATCCCTCTAAGAAACAGCTGGAGAACAAAGAATCCAACCTATCAGCTCCGTGTGCACTAATTGCTATTGCACAAAATACTGATACAGCTTGGCTCACTGATGACGCCGTCATCTAGGCCATACTGCCTTCGGAAAGCGAAAGAGACAGTTGACTATCGGGAGTGTTTAGGAAATGTACAATGTCAATGCCATAAGGGCATCTGGGATGAATTCAAGGGGTAAAGGATTCTCGAGGTTTGATTCGTGTCGACGACTCTGCAATGCAAACAAAATTATTTTAAAGCCCCAAGTGCATATTAAAAATGTCGGAGGCAGAAGTTGAATTCGCATATTCTGGCACAAAACACATAGTCAATCTGCTGTGGTTCCATTTACATTGTAGCTCAACTTTCCCAAGGTGAGACGAATTCAAAACAACATCCGAAACTCGTGCTAAGCTTGCTGAAGGGGATCTTCCCGTCTACGAGCAGGGAAGGGACGAGAGAGACCACCCAGCAAACAAGCAGGACCCAGCGCGGTGGTGTCACTAGAAGTGACTAGCGTACGAATTTCCCTATCCTTGTGCGCAGCTTTAGAGGCCTATGACAATGATAATAAAGTGCTGACATCAGTTGAGAGTGATATATCCAGGCACTTCTCCCCTATCCGCAAGCGTTGACTCTAGTCTGGACAGGTCCCTGGCTGCCCTGAAGTTCGAAGGGTCAAGAGTAACAACTCGCTGCTTTACAGCAAACGCCTCTGCCATGCGACCGTCCTTCTCGTGGATGTCAGCAATCATATCCAGGGCCTGCATCGCAGAGGCACAATGTAGAACAAAGTGATATAGATGCAAAGAGCAAACAGGAAGCCCTTACAATCAATAATAATCATGCAAAATTAGGCCTTAAATCAAAGAAAGCATTTAACGAACAAAAACTGGACTAATCACCATCAGCAGCAGCATTTTGAAGAAGCCAAGTGTGCAGTGCCTGTAAGAGAGAGTGGTACGGAGGTGTACAATACAACAAGGAGAGACTGCACTTGAGAAGTCCTGGGGATATCATCCCTTCAGGCCAGCCTTCCTATGTTGAGAGCTATGTATGTTGTAGTAACCCGACGAGACAGGGGAACAAAAGATATATTGTAGCGCTTCTACAACTGACGCTCTCATTGTTAGGATCAATAGCGAGCAAGTGCTCGAAAGTCCCCAGGGCTTCCGCGCGTGTATGTGGGTCTTCTGCCAGGCAGACACCCAAGTTGAAGATTGCGGGCTTGTAGGTTGAGTCATTTTCCAAGATTCCGCGGAAGCAAGAGATGGCCCTCTCGCGCTCCCCCAGCTGCTGTAATACGACTCCTCTTCTGTAGGAGTACGCTAGCTGATACGGCGCAAGTGCAGCAGCGTTTTTATAGCACTCAATGGCATCCAGGGGCTCTCCGCACATGAGATGAAGCTCGGCGAGTTCCGCATGTACCTCAGCCTTGAAATCATTGTCCTCAAGCTGCCCAAGCTCCTCCTTCCCTGTAGGCCTAGATGATAGATCCCCAAAGTGCAGCCTTTGAGCCATGGGATTGTGTACTACCAGCTCATCCAGATCATCGGTGTGCAAGCGAGAAACTGTGCCACTTGGGATGGCAGTAGACACGGCCTCCGCACTCCCCATCTTCCGCAGCGTCTCCGCCTTCCCTTTCACTCCTCCAGCCAGCTGTGGCTCAGACTGGCTCGAGGCCCAGCAAGAACTGACGGGTTGGGGAATTGTGCATCTGACGAAGGCACACCCACAACTAGGCGGAGTGTTTGGACGGTCGAACCGTTGTGGTTTGCCGAACAACTTAGGAGACTGGAAGTTGAGAGCAAACAAATATGCCTGCTTCGCCAGCTCTGGATTCCTGTCTTTGTAGTATCGCGCCTTCATCAGTGCCTCTTCCCTGCAGCACACGCATACGCCAGTAGGATCTAAACGCTGGTTTCAGATCAAAGGACTGTTTGCATGTCTCTTTTGAGCTAACGCCACTCTGAAATAAGATGAATATTTATATGCTGCGGTGTACCTTGATATGAAGGCAGCAATGCCATTTTGAGGAGGTGAGCCGCAGCAAAGTGCCGTGTCTGTCGACATGTCCAGAACGTAAGAGTCGTGTACTGGTAAGTCCTGTGATGGAGGGCCAGAAACTAGGTATGCACAGCTGTTGTCGCGGCGTCGATGTAGACGATGGGAAGGCAGAGAGGTCAGTTCATTCCCGAGAGTCGGGCCCTGCGCCACCGAAGACGGGGTGTTGCCCATGGTGGTAGCGAAAGGCGAGATCTTCTGTCGGCAGGCCAGAAGAGGCCCCCCAAGAAACTCGCATATATATTTCTTTGTTATAAATATATGAAGTTGAGCGGAGGACAAGAATAGAGCCAAGGAGGGCTGCCGCTATTGCTGCCGTTGTTGCGGCTCCAGCTGCCGCGCAACCAATAAAGCCACAGTATCAAGGGAATGAAGCAGATTCAGCCTGGCTGCTAGGTTAAGAATGTTGAAACTTCACCTTGAATAAAAGCATAGACAAGACCGCGTGGGCACACTACTATTGTGGGACCAGCTGCACTCATTGTATTGTGCTGTATGGGTCAGGCTCCGTGGATGGCGAGAACTTCTACTGGCCACTTGCTCGTGACTGCACGGGAATACACAGAAGGCCTTCTCCTATCTTCCTTCAGATACAGTCAATGGAAGCATGTCCAGTATCAAAGCAGCTCTAGCAATTCACGATTTCATTGCCACTTTCTCAATACAGAGGGTGCTGCCTTTGGCGCAGCTCGCCCGCAGATAATCCAAAATTCCGTTGTGTACTTTGCAGCTTTCAAGGATGCAGGATTAACCATAAACTTTCAATTCAAATACCATGGCATTTAGCGCTAGGAATACCTCTGTCACAACTTGGAACAGTAAGGCTCGTAAATACGGTATATTTCTTGCTCATTGGTGCAACACAGGCCGTGCAGCGGACTGCTCAACTGGCAAGGCAAAAAGCCACTGCCCTTGCCCATCCTAGTAACCCTCCTCGCATTTTTTCCCCGACCTCGCAATTGTGCTGCGTACTGTTCAATGTCTTGAATCACTGCTCAGTCCATTTACCCTCAAACGCTACAGGGCGAAGGGACCAACGCATACGCTCCGTCCTCCGAAACAAGGTGGCGAATGCATAGCCGAAACACAGGTAACAATAAACCATGGCAAGAATAAAGCTATATAAGAAATGTGGATGCACAAAAGGAGCCTCTGATAGGCAGCTTAGCATTCTTACACGTCTATCGTGCATACCCATTCTGTAAGAGAAAAGATACGCAGCTGACGGAGGCTGCGTTTGGAGGAAGAAGCTAAAGAGCCAAAAAACCGCATTACAGTATCTGGAAATATATTGAATACTTAGCCTAGCAATCAGCTGCGTTTGGAGCAACACAGCTGGACCAGTACGCTTCTTTCTTGAAGCACAAGGATCAAATACTAATGGGTAGAATTCTCCAGGCTACTTTGTATGTGATTCATAATTATCGCGATTAACTGTGTGGTAGGGTGTGCACACTTTGCGCTTCACGGCGCGCACGTGTAGTCAGGCCGCCAATGAGCGTTCTTGCGGCCTCCTCAATCCACGACTTCGAGCTCAGAGTTTCTCAACACCTTTGTGAGGGAGTATTGGCCTCCCCCTGATTATTCATTGAGGATCCTTACTCAACGCCTTCAGCCGGAATGTGAACCCCAGAACACAAAACCACTCTCACGATAACGAATACTTGTGCCCCCTCACATGCCACTGTGTGTTCCGTAACAGCTGAGGCACACAGAATAGGTGCTGTCGATACTCCTGCACGTTTCAGTAAAGTAGTGTCGGTCGTTTATATAGACATCCGTCCTTCTCTTCTTGGTGATTGCATAAATGTTCCGATTAAGTTGCCTATACAGCTCATCTGGAGCACGAGCACGTCGAAAGGGCGTACAAGTATCCTTGTATTTGCGAGTGAAAATATGAAGCGCCGTTTTGTGGCTGTTATCTGGGTAAATACAGACCCTCCCCAAGTCGAATGCCGATCAGACTGCTGATGCGCAGTGCTTGTCGTGTACGTAAAAGAATATGAGACCTCGGAAACTTCTGCTTCACAGAGATCTTGGCCAAGGGGCTAGAGCTAAAGTACAGTGTACCAAGGTCCTTCCTGTTACCGCACCAACACCGCTTTGTTCTGAAAGCGCTGGTCGATTACCGCAATTTTCTTTCCTATAGCAAGTCATTCACATGCAGCTCTGGTTTCATTGCATGCCTTGGGGGCTTTCGATACTGCGGAGCACCGCTTGGGTTGATCCTCGTATCAGCAATACGGGGCGCTGGTCTGCTGGGAACCCGTTTTTTTGGCATATCCGCGACCGCCTCTTTAACTTTGCGTAGTCCTGCGCTTCCACGGCGAAATCCTCAATAGGATTCTGTAATAAAGAGCTATACGCATCAGTGCTCCACTCACCTCGTTCAGGCACCGACGCTACTCTGCTCATCAAAGATGGAATGAGGGCTGTTGAAAGAACCAATAATTAATTCTTTAAGGCGTATTCTCGCACAAAAATCTCATCAGCGGGCGTCTGTGGCCGCATATGCTACTTCCATTGAATAACCAATGACATACCGAGGAATTTGCCATGGTTCTTGGCTCCAACACAGAGGTCTTGTAAATTGTTGATAAGACAAGATTCTGATGTGAAGTAATATGTTAGCTGCCCTGGTCCTACGAATACTTGCATCCTATCTTCTATTATCAAGCCTGAGCCTCAGGAGCTGTGGAAACAAGGAAACATGCAGATTGCACTCCTATGCCGCCATCTCGAATAACAGATCCTCTTCATGTCGGGTGTCAAGTAACACTGAACATTCTCGACCATTGATGTGAACCTTGAAAACATAAAAACTCACAGTTGGGGTTCCTGATTGCAGCTCGATGCGTTGTAACTCTTCCACTGCGCCACAGCGTGTAATATTTTTGTTTCCCCTATGCGCCTTATTTGCTTGTCGTTCAGCTTGCTTCCGCTAGCTCCAGTCTTGTTGGTTGAAATCGTTGGCTCTTTTGTGCACTTGCAGTTCCGGATAGTATTCTTTTACAATTCAATGGAAGCAGATGCGCTGCAGGGGGCTGTCTGTTGCTGCTTTGAAGGGCGCGTTCCCTCGGGCTTTTTTATATCGTCTACCTTGCACAGCACAGTATGGCCGATTGACATAACAGCATCCATGTTCTAATTCCCTATCTACTCAGAGGCGCGGGAGTTGCGCCAGTTTACTTTTAAAGCCTGAATTACTTCATCCTGTGTGAGGAGCCCCAGAGGTTGACTGTTTCATCAGAGACGCTGCTTGTCCTGGGATCATCTGACGTGACACTTTGGGAAGACTTCTGATGCGCCATTGGTAGAGCAGCTGCTTGTGTATGATGTGGCCTTTGCACACCAAGCATCTTATTTATCGCTATATCAAGATATTTGCAACAAGTGTTGTATGGAGGCCATATATACCACTCCATCGAGGGCTAGTGGATGAGCATGAAATAGCTCCATCGAACCATGTGGAAATAGCAGCAGCAGTATCCCATCTAGGGTTTCTGAAGAGAGGGTGGTAACTCCGAGATGATTGCAAACTCGAAGCGAAGTTATATAGTGTTCAGAAGGGCTCCCGCCTTCCCCTGCCCACAGCCACCAGAAAGTCGGACATGCAGGGAGAGAGTCAGCCAGTGTTCGTCGCTGCACCCAGTAAACACTTTCGAGCATTCGCAGCTAGTGGCACACCACACACAACATAACGTCTTTTCGTATTGAACCACAGTACTTTGCAGTTACAAGATATACAAATGTAATAGCCAACTAACCAACTGTCTACTTACTCTTTATGCTGTATCCAAAAGCCTGTCAGTGGAGCATCGCCCACTACAATAAGCAATCCAGCCTTCACAGTCGAAGAGAACTCGTTGAATACAACGCATATTGTGGATACCATTAGAGACTCGGTACTGCTGGTAATGGAAACCGTGTAGGGCATAGTATATTACGCCGAAAGAGCGAAATTAAGTGCAGTTGGAGCAGGTCAAGATTGCACTTTTCGCCAACTGATACAACATCACTTGGATTTGATCACAAACTGACCAGAATTAAACAGCCGAATGACCTATTTCGGTTGTCTTAATGCGCGATTCGCTCTTTGGGTGGCTTAGCGCCATGCTATAAAGGCGACCGTTGTATTCCTGAGCCGTAAGTTGTCATGTCCAGCAAAGTGCGAATGCTGAAACTGTCAGCAGAGTAAGACAGTTGGCTCTCCCTAGGTTCAAACCTTGTAAGCTGAGCATACGCAGGGGGGGTCAGCTCTGGATGGGAATGCGAGTAACTTTCCATTGGGTCTAGGGCGTACTGCCTCCAAATATACATCCTTGCCCGAGCACTACACCAGGTGTACTGCTGACCGGACAACACAACTCTTGCTTACACGGCAGCACTCTCTAAAATTTTTCAATTTCGCACATGCAACAAAGATGTGCTTTCCTATATGGGCCAACAGCCAACGCAAGTTTCTCGCGCACGCCGTCATTGTCCTTGCAAGGAGGATGCTAAAAGCGTATGGAACCTGCAGCGTGCTTGAACCTTGTAGCTTGAGCAGTTATAGTCACTTCTAAAGCTTCTAGCGGCACTGTCCAGCAAGTTGCACTCCGAATTGTGACGCTCTTCAATCAGCGTGGGCTTCCGAGAGATTGGGACACAGGGATTACGAAAAAGAGTTCAAGAGCGTGTTTTGCTGATTTGTCTCCTAGCTGCATTTAGCCTTGAAGCTATTTGCTGACGGATATATTCCTACATTAAATACAAGACAGATGTACCAGCCCTTTTGTCTTTCCGCGATATATCTCGAAGCTTCGTACCTTGTCTTGCAGTTCACGTCTCTCTTCTCTCTTGCGCTGTGTAGCCAAGTGCATTTCCACCGAGTCAAGATAGCGCAAAGTCTCACAATACCTCAGCAAATAGCACTGAAATATGTCATATGTTGCGCAACATGCATGCGCGTGGCCACCGAACATTTGTTTTCTACGCACTTGCAGCGTCGTTTGCCCTTTCCAGGGCTTCGCGGAGGTCACCTTCTCCATACACTGTTGCAAAATATTTGCATGCTCTTAAAAATGCTTGAAAGTCAAGCAGAACGATGGTAACATACCAGGAACTTTGTAGAAAATATCCACTGGAATTGGTACTGCAGCTTGCCAGTCATCTTGGAAGTCTAAGGGATGAAGCAACGAGCTAAAGGAAAAAGATAAATTAGCTAAATCAAAGAACAGATATACAAATAGCACTCACCTGCTAGGTAGTAAACTTGCAGGGTCTATTCGCGCCTTGTGCCCTTCTGCGCGCATTCCAGTGTACTGAAACGACAGAGAAAAATCGAGGCTTCATACCATAGAAAAGATTACGTGTTTCCTACATTAAGAAGAAAGAAAACGCAGAAAATAAAGAGTATCATGTCTTTTTAAACCTGGTGTACTCCTACTTCCACATTAACTTCGCATACCTGCAAAAATGCAAATCGAGCCCTCGGATCCATGATCGCGATGGGCAGTTTGTGTACATGGAGTATGTACACGCGCGCTGTTGTGGTCGTGCTCTTATTTATGTTCAAATTCCACGTATTCATCATAATAAACCTGAATTAATCAATGCGAGCATAAGTGTGTCCTGTTAATCGTCTATTTCTACAGTGTAAAAGCTTCGGCGTGGTCTTCTGGGAATCCACTTTTGTTACGCTGCGGAGCATCAGCAAACTTGCCGAATCGTGTATAGCCGCGCTATGCGGCTTTTTGACACAAATGCTATCCCCGGAACAAATTGGGCTGTCCGAAGATACAGATAACGACAGTGCCGCGGCACAGCTGCAGCATGCTTCATCACTATGGGACCGGCTGAGGGATCAAGTAGACAATAACAGGCGATGGATCTCTTCCTGTCTCTATTTCGCCCTTTGCCTTCTTATTGTCCTTGTAAAGAGAAGCATATCTGACCACAGAGTACGCATTCACTCACTGGAGGCCTGCGCTTCAGGGTACTACGTCTGGCGAGACCGAGCTGCGAGCAAGGCATTCGTTTTGCTTCCGTGCAGGTTAACAGAATTCGAACGCAGTCAGACATTCCTTCGCGCGTGCTCGCAAGGCGCAAAACACTCGTGGGCATCGTTTTCTCCGTAGATCCACAAGGTACGATCAGGCACGCATGCATAGGTTGCCCAAAAGTAGCAATGCATCAGTAAGTAAAAGCGAGTACGGGGGTACCTGGCCACCAGCACGGTTTACCTGTTTGCACGATGTTCGTTCTGTTTCTAGGATATATATATGTAAACCACGTCCCCCTTCTGCACGCCCTCCTCCCCCTCCTCCCCCAGACTCCTTTTCTCGCGTCCACGCGTGCCCGAGACTGCATCTGCCTCCGACTCGACAAGGTCGAGCTTTTGCCGGATGTACCGTCCACAGAGGGGTCCTCAGCATTTTTGCTATCCTGTCGAGCACGGGATACAAACACAGCAACAGAAGGCTCTTCGACTGACACCAACAACAGCAGCACTAGCACTTCTGCTGCGGTCCTGAAGAGAGTTCTCCTAGGGAAGAGGGTGTACTTCGTTCCTGTGGAGGTGGAAGTGGGCTATGTGTGGGCTGATATCATGTTCCGTAGTGCCTTCGTGAAAAGAGACTTAGCAAGGTACATGGTTTCAAGGGGCGTTGCGGTCACCAACCACTCTAGCTTCCATCCTTGTCGCCCTCTGCCCGCTTCTTCTTTTATTCATAACTTAAGGGATAGAGTAACGTACCACCGGGTAGGTCTATGCAGAGATGTTTACCGTCACTAGGCAGCACTCTCCCCTGCTGCCCTGTTACTCAGGCTCCTGCCGTTTTGCCTTAGCATCCTTGTAGTACAGCAATGCATGTTAGCTCAGTCGCTGCAGTGTTCTATTACACTGTCTTTGCATGGCTATATGCAGTTGCTTTCGCTAGAGAGGAACGCGGCAGCCCGTGGTGTGGGCAACTGGAAGCGAATAAAAGGCCGAGAGAATATTATACTGCCTGACAGCCCCGGCAATATCTCTTGTTCGGCTAGGAGGCTTCTAGCATGCTTTCGCTTATTTTGGAGAGTTATCCATCGCAAGTGAGTTAGTACAGTTGCTTTACCCCGCCTGATGCATGCTGCGTGTAACGCTACATTTACACTCTTTGAAGGGACACCCACACTCTCAGCTTAACTCAACCCCCCCAAAATTATTGAGTGCCTTTCCTAAAGAGTCTCTCTCCTTCCCCTGCCCGTACCCCTCCAAGTTTCGACATGAGGGAAGTGAAGGATCTAGGATGCGCGTAGCTGCACCCCCTGAGCACTCCGTGCATTCACAGTTAGTGCGCACATAACAGTGCGTCGTATTAAATCGAGCCAACGCTTTTCTGCAGTAAATAAAATATGAGAGTGACAAACCAGTTAGTCAAGTTGTAGCTCGGCTAAATATAACTAGTGGAGTAAAAGATGCTTACGTGTAGGCTGGCATGCTACACAGCGGCGTGTGCACTGGTCTTCTTTCCTGCTGGGCTTGCGATGGCCTTCCCATGCATGTAACAGATAGTAAATGCTGCCCCAAGGCAAAGATCTCTGGTGCCGATGTTCCCAAGCAGCTTCCATGCAAAGAATACTCAGTTTGGTACTTTCTAGGAGATCAGTTGAGGGGGAGTTTGTTGGGGTAGATGGAGTAGGCTGGTTGATGAGTGGCAAAGGGTGCTGCAGCATGCCATGACGTGCATCGTCTTGTATTAGTGCCGCTGCCGTTCAGGCTGCCGGGGTTTTTAGCCCCCAGATGTAGCAGACGACGGGAGTTGGCACTATGCAAAACCAAAAAAGTGCTGCATCCGTGACGGACAGTGCCAACAAGATCGCAGTGGCGATTCGCACAAGGCAACACCGAATTCTTTGGGGCTGTGGTGGGCCTCGAATCGATAAAACAAAACCAAACAAGGCACTGATGTACCAAAAGCAAATGCGTGCCGAGCGCTGCCTGCTCCATGCGCTGCAGAGGTGAGCGTACAATGCTCAAAAAGCGAGGGCATAGCAATCCAACTACATAGGGGGTTCTGTACGTGTGTGCATTTAGCAAGCTAGTGACTTACTGTGGGAGGCGCACGACATTTACTTGCATGACGTCTTCGAGGGTCTGCGCTGCCTCCCTAAGATAATCGGCGCATGACTTCTTGAGTTCTTCCAACTTCGCGTCTACTAGCGCCTCTAACTTCTCGAGAGTGGGGATTACTGCACTTTCTGGAGATACAGATCTTTCAGCTGGAGAGGACCAACTATGGCCCAAGTGCACCGATGGTTTCGCTTCGCATGTATTTGAAGATGGGCTATTCTTCGCGTCTTCTGACCAGCTACCTACTTGGCTGTTCTCGCAGGGTCCTGCATTGTCCACGTTCCTTGGGGGCTGTCTCAACAATAGATCTACACGCGTGGTAACCTGAGCCACACATGCTCCACTACTGCTCGATAGTGTGAGAAAGCTGCCAGTGGCAGCTCGAGACTATTCGAAGCTCGCGTTCGACGTTTAGCTTCTTTTGAACCGCAGTTCTCCGTCTTCTTGAGCATGCAGAATATGTTGCGCACAGCTCCTTTTGCTATTCCTCATACTATATCCACTAGCCCCCATTGCCCCATGTTGGGATCCAATGAACCACACACTGTACCTGTTTCTGAAGCAAAGTCTCCACAGGCGGCAGGCGTGCTGCTGCTTGCTGTGCAACCGTCTGCAGTAAAGCCCTGATCTGTTCGGGGGAAGACTGAGGATAAAAGTAAACAAGTTCTTCGAGGGAGGCATCAGGCTGCCGTTCTCCTGGAAGCTTATAACCCTGATTGAAGTCAAAAAAAGGTGCTATCTCTAATTAGCAGACTGGGCACAAGGGATTTACGCCGCTTTCAGCTTTCTATGCCGTGATAGCTACCCTGTCTTTGGGGAGACTCTGGAGCGCAGCGTGTCGCTGCTGCGATAGAAAAGTCTGCAGTGACACCTCGGCACCACCTGAACACATACAACGCGCCCATTTGCTTTTCCTTCTTTAAGGCGGACCATCCGCAAGACCCTTCCTTGGATTTTAGAGGGTATTTGCACCCGAGATGCCACGCCCTGTTGGTGCTGGTGTTGCTGCTGCTGCTTGCCAAATGGTTTTCCAGTGGGGTACTTACCTTGCGTGATGCTCGCGAACTCCTGCTGGAGCTCTTCGAGAAAACGTTTTTCTGGGTCGCCACCTGTTGGCGACCTGAACTCCCAAGTGGAGAATTCATTCAAGAAGGCCGAAACCAGTTGCAAATTGGCTTCAAAATCCTCCACGGCGTCCTGCAAGACAGACGTGCTTACGCACCCACGCAGCTAGTACTCACTAGAACCATTGATTCTAAGTGCTTTCAGGCTTTCGCTCCTCCCTATGCGAAGCCGCAAGCAACCCACAGGATATGCCCATACACAGGACACCACGCTTGTATGTCTCTTTAATTCCCTTATCATGCCTTACCCCCGTTAACTGCAGCTGAGAGAAAGTGGCTTGAGGCCCTTCCGCCTCATTGGATTTCTGGTGCGTTTCACCCGAAAGCCGACTCCTGCGGGAAGCCTTGAGTGCCGCAGCCTCTTGGGTGGCGTTTTCCAAGCAGCTGGGAGAGGCCACGCGATCTCGAATTCTGCAGGCGTCGTCACTTGGCAACAAAAACTCCGGAGCAGACGGTGTCTTCTGCACTGGGTTTGGCCTTGAACTGCAACTTAGCAAGTCTCTCCGACTAGGACAGGAAGATTGACCGTTTTCCATGGGTCGTGTAGGCTCTACCACCATGGTGGCTGGAGGACGATTGGAGGAGGCCTTGCGATCTCTTGTAAAGCGGCTGCGGAGGGTCTCTTTGGGGGGGGTATCAGCATCGTGGGACAGGAGGGAACAGTGTGGCGTCTCCGCTTCCGTGCGGAGCGGCCGCTGCATCTGCTCTTCATATCGACAAAGAAGACGGATTCTTTCTTCATCTGCGAGCTGCAGTGCTGCCGTGGCTCTTGAAGCTTTTAGTGCCCTCTGCAAAGCGGAGTGGCAGGCTTTCTTAAGCGCCTGCGCATAGATCTCTGAAGTCGAATGAACCGTCGTGGAAGGCATGTCGTGAGAGAGCCCTTCGGGAGACTCAACACTGGGCAGTTTATCTAACAGGCTCTGGTACTCCAGCGCAAGGGCATCCTGTGCTGCCAGGGCAGCACCTAGAACCTGTGAGGGGCCTTCACGGAGACAGTGCTCTACGTCGGCCCCTAAAAAATCAAAAAGCGTCGCAATCTGGGCTGGATCAGGGGGCGCAGTTGGTTCGGTGCATTCCAGCCTCCTTGATGGCGCTCCTCGAGACTCGTCGCTTGGCAAGACTGCGATCTCTGCCAGAAACTCCGCGGCTTTCCGCGTCGCTTCAGGGCAGTCACCTGGATACTTTTGCAACGCCTCCAAGAGAGCCGCGCGCGAGGTTACAGCTGCCTGGCAACTGGGGGTCTGCCCAAGGAGCTTCGCGGCACGAGTGCTGAGACCGGCTATCACCCCACTGTTGCACCAGTCTAGTCCATGTGGGTTCCCCCCTTCTGCCAGCAGGCTTGCGTCCCCTCGGTTGGAGGGCACTCCAGTCTCCGCTGTGGCCTTTCCCGATGTCGCTTCTGTTGCATGCGGATCCGTCTGTTCTGGTACCTCCGCGCCGCCTTGGAGCAACGCAGAGAGCCCCCTGCATTTGGGCTGCCCCTCGAAGGCTACCCCACGATGCGCCTGCTCATCGAGAAGCCCTCTCTCCGTGCCAGCTACTTCCTGTTGACCACCCTTCGGTTCCTCCTCCCAAGCCTTGAGAGGAACACCGCCACGGAGAACCCCTCGCGTGCTGGAGGATGCCGAAGGGGCGCACGGACGGCGGAAACCCCTCGCTGCAGCGGGAGAAGAAGTGCAGCGGGGGATCGTGGCCTCATCGGGCGGGGAGGAGCATTGAAGGGGCTCCTCGGTGAAGAGAGGCTGGCCTCCTCGCCCTGGAAGAGTGAGGTTCAAGGAAGATCTTGGAATCAGACAGGAGGTGGCTTTGCTACAGCCTAGAGTCAGGAGAGTGCCGGCTCTCGTTTTGTTGCAAAGACACCCCTCCCTGCCTCGAGACGTCCACGGAACCTTCTGCATGAGCTCCTCCAGCAAGCGTTTTGTCGATCCTGGGGGCCCCTGCAGTCCCTGCAAGTCAGGGCAGGACTGGGGGTGTCGTGCTTGCTGAGGCGGTGCCTCTTCGTCTTGCTCACCTCCTGGTCCAAGAGGCACGTCCAGGAGAAGCCTTTGCAGCAAACCTTGCGTTGCGCTTTTTCTGTGGTTTCGAGGCTCCCCTCGTCCCCCGCAGGGCCTTGTCGAGGGAGGATCTCTGTCGTCTCTCGGCAGTGCCAGCACCGTAGCGGCGGGTGCTGGCACGTGCGAAACAGCTGTGCCGCCAGCCAAAGCCTCATCGTGAAGCGCGGGAGGAAGCTCTGAGCAGGAGGGCGAAGTGCTGGCGGGAGTCTTGTGCGTTCTTGCCCTCCAGATGGAATGCGAGTCCGAAAAGAAAATACCCCCACTGACAGAGGCGGGGAAGGATTCGACCGAAGCAGTCAGACGGCCGTCCCAGGGAGTTGGCGGCAGTCTAGCGTCCCCTGCCGTCTCTCCCACGTCTGGTGTATTATCCGGCAACTCCACGAACTCGGCGCTTCCCTGGCGCGGAGACAGTCCATCCATGGTCAGAGACGGGCTCGCAGGAGACAAGGGGCTGCTGCTGCGAACACTCTTGCAGCTGCAGCTTTCCCCTGGGGAAGACGGCAGCCGCTCGAATTTCTGCGCAAACAGCTCCGACAGCGGCTGTGCCTCCAAGGCTTCCCGCGCCTCCTTGTTGCCTCCCGTGCAGCTCCCAGCACTGGCGGCACCTGCGGCTGCACAGCTCTGGCGTGCGTCTATTGCCTCTGCACATGTTGGGCCTGTGAACTTCTCTGCCTTCCGTTCGGGATACCCCTTATCTGTCAGAGCCTCCTTGCTTCTGCGGCTGCTGCGGAGAACCCTGCCGTCATCTGTGTGAGAAGAGAGCGGCAAGTTCAACGAAGGATCCATCCGAATCCTGGCTGCAAGCCCCAAACGCATGCGCTGCGAGTCCGGGAAGGCTTCTAGATCCGTGCTGGAGCTGCAGAACCTTCCGGGAGTGTCGGCTGTCATCAGCAGAGATGGAAGGGAGGAGAGCTGCAGCTGCAGCAACCCCAGACCTCTGCCGCTGCTGCTCCAGCTGCTGCTCGATGCCCTCATCCTCAGACTCATCAGCTGAGAAGGACGCGCTGCAACCCTCTTCCGCACACGCCGCTGGCGAAGCCCCCCCCACTCCCCAAGAATCGGCAATTTGACTGCCGGGGGAACAGAGCCGCAGTACACCCAGCCGCAATTCCTCAGAGCTCTCTCATCCGAGGAGTCATGCGTGGGCGCCGATGCGGGTGCCACTCCAGCATCTTCCTCTCGCATCAGCGGCTGCTGTTGCAGGGGGGGAGAGGGCCCCACAAGTTGTGCCCTCGTGCAAGATCCTGCATGCAGACTTCTGCAGAGCTCCGCACTCCCACCAGCGCGCTTGCCCCCCGTGTTCGAGACACTGCTCAAGGGACTGGCTGCCGATGAATAGCAGCAGAGCACACGGGCAGCGCTGGGGAAGGACTGGCTACTGCCCCCACTGAAAAGATGCTGCTGCTTTCCGTGCAGCCTACTTTCCAGCCTCCCATAGCTCATACGTTGCCTGCTGATGCATGCACGGCAGCTGCCGAGGGGCGTGTACTTTGCGGCATCATCCGGCGCGCCGCTTTCGCAGTGTCTGCAGCCAATCATCACCCCACAATGCGGCCCGCAAGCTCTCCGGGAACTTCCAGACACCTCCGTAAACGCATGTGAAACGGCATGCTGTGTGGCAGCAAAGCCCCAGCGGCTGCAGCAGGAAGCCTGCAATGCCCCTCCACAGCTCGCGCACACGCAATCGGCAGCTCCGTCCTCCCCTTTCGAAGAGGATTTTTGTGGCCGCACCTCCCGCGGCAGCAAGCCGCTCTGTTCGTGAACAGGCAACGCTGCTACAACGGGGCAGAGAGGCATTGCACCAACGGCGGCAGTCCCGCATGTACAGCTGCTGGTGACTCTGTTGCTTGCAAAGAGATCCACGCCTCTAACCCCTGCTGCTGCTGCTGCATCCACCGCTTGCCGCGTCTCCGCGTGCCTGCCTGGTGTCAGCTGGAGCATCGCAGAGGCTTGCAGCGTTGCGGACATATAAAGGCTCATTACAGTCGAATCGACTTCCCACACTTGCTGCTCCTGGCGGTCCTGCTGCTGCTGCTGATGCTGCTGATGCTGATGCTGCTCGCGCTCACGACGCTGCTGGAAGCTGGCAGCGCTCGCCAAGGGCCCGCTGCTGCCAATGCTGCCAATGCTGTTGCTGTTGCTGCTGCCAATGCTGTTGTTGCTGTTGCTGCTGCCAATGCTGCTGTTGTTGCTGTTGCTGTTGCTGCTGTTGCTGCTGTTGCGTTGCCTCTCGAACGGGCCCTCTGGAGGAGGCCCCTCGAAACCGAGGACCCTGGCTGCATCGGCAGCGGCAGGCTGCTGCAGATAATGCTGCTGCTGCTGCTGCTGCTGCTGGTTGACATCCTTCGAGAAGTCTTCGACGAGGGGCCCAGACGATAGCACGGACACGCCGGGGAGGCTCGCTGTTGTTGCTGCCCGATGTGTCCACCGCGCGTTCGGCTCCCGTAGAGGCTGCCGATGCCGCTGTCGCTGCTGCAGCATAAAGAGTCTGGCCTGCACTGCGTGCTGGAGCTCGGGAGGCAGGAGGAGTAACAGTCGCAGAACCAGCATTAGCTGCTCCCTCCGGTGTCCACCCGCAGAAGCGACACTGCAGCCAGCCCCGTAGTACTCTCCAGTGTCTCCCCAGGTCGCAGCCGCTGCTGCCGCTTCTACTTCGGCTTGCGCAGCAGCGGCAACGGCAGCGGCAGCCTTCGCAACAGCAGCAGCACGCGTAGCGGCGAGGGATACGCCTTGCACTGCCAGGGGGTCCTTCCGAGGGGGCCCCTCGCGCGCATGCAGAAAAGGGCGCTCCCTCTCTCCACTCAACTGCGGGTGCACCAGCGGACTGCGGTTCGCGAAGGCGCCTCCAGACCCCCTAGAAAGGCTGTTTAGGGAGACACAGCTGCTCCTCCTCGGATCTCCTTGTAGGCTCACATCACCAGTCGCGTCGTGCTGCGGCACGGTTGCTCCCACGCTGGGGGAGGAGTCACTGGCAGCCCCCTCTGCGGCTTCGAGCGCAGCCCCGCCCTCGAGTGGGATAGTCGCCAGGGGTGCAGGAAGCGACAGCTGGAGCGCTCGTGGGAACTTGATGCATGTGCTACAGGCGCGTCTGGCCAAAGGGGGCTTCCGTGAAGCCGCATACGCGCATGTGACCCTTCCAGTGCCTCTTTCCGAGGATGCCCTTTCGAGGACTGCCCCCGCCTTTCGACTGCTGCAGGGAACTGCGGAGGAAATCCGTGCTGGTTTAGGGAGCAGCGCCGCTCGGGAGCCTGGAAGTCGCTGGCACTTGTTGTTCATCCCGAAGAAGGGAGCCGCTGAGGGGCCCCCAAGAGGCGGGGGGAAAAAGGGCCCCCCCGGTGTGTTTGGCAAAGTGTGGGGTGTCTCCGCCGCCGAGGACTGGGACTGCGCAGTGCGAAGCCACCAGAAACGCACGCGTCGATTCGTTTCGTGGGCTTCGCCAAGAGGCCCCTGGGGGCCCCTCTCCTGCGCTCGAAGCCTTCTAGAGGAGGAGGCGGCTGCTCCTGCTGCTGCCTTCAATCTCGCCTCCGCAAGGGAAGCCTGAGGGGCCCCCGAGGCACCACCTACTCCACTGCTGGGGTGTTGGGGCCCCCTTCGCGTCGGTGCGGGCGAGTCTCCAGAGAGGCTCTCCGAGCGAGGCTCTCTCTTGCGTTGTCTGGCAGGGGGGGAGCTCGATGCTCCTGATGGCGATGCTGTCACGCGGAAGGCGTGCTTATTCTGTGACAGAAATAATCTGCGAGCTCTTAGGGGGTCGGGGAGGGGGCCCCTGTGGCGCGCCGTGGCACGCGCGTTGGTGCAGAAGGGGGGCCCCCCCAGCGTACAGACGCTGCCAACCTCGGGAAACGGTCTCTCACAAACAGCGCTGCCTTCCATCGCTTGCGATGCAACGTCTTCGGGGAGTCTATCCTGGAGCCAGAGAGACACGCTGCGTTCTTGGAAATCTGTCGTGGTGGTACTCATGCAAGCCTGTGGGTGCCACTTGTGCTCTTGTTGGTGTTTTTCTTTCTGCTCTTGGTTCTGTTGTTGGTGCGCTTGTTGCTGCTCTCGCTCCTGGTCCTGTTGTTGCTGTTGTTCTTTCTGCTCTCGATTCTGTCGCTGGTGCTGTTTCTCTTTCTGCTCTTGATTCTGCTGGTGGTGCTGCTGCTCTTCCTGTTCCTCCTTCTGCTCTTGATCCTGTTGTTGGTGCTCTTGTTGCTGCTCTCGCTCCTGGACCTGTTGCTGGTGCTTCTCTTTCTGCTCTTGATTCTGCTGTTGAGGCTCTTGTTGCTGCTCTCGCTCTTGATTCTGTTGTTCTTTCTGCCCTTGATTCTTTTCTTTCTGCCCTTGATTCTGTTGTTGATGCTGTTGGTGCTGCTGCTCTCGCTGTTGCTCTTTCTGCTCTTGATTCCGTTGCTGGTGTTGTTGTCGGACTTGCTCATCGGGGAGCTTTCGGTGTGCACCGCCTAGGATTGCCTCTTCAGGAATCACGAAGGCTCCCGTGAGCTCGGCCATAGCCAGCGCGTGTGGGGGGTGAAAATCTGCAGATGCCAAGTCGACGCTTCCATCGTCTCCTGGAATCCCAGGGGCCCCACAGTGGCTGCGCATAAAGGCAGCACCGAGTGCTCGTGGACGTAGGGGGCCCCCTAATGTGCGTAGACAGCCTGCTGGCGAAGCTCATGCACGCGCTCTGCAGGGAGCGGTAAAAAGAGGCGGCGGGAGGAGTGTCTTGACACGACACAGGGGACGATGACTCTAAGGCCGGCAGAATGCACCACATGCATCAAAGGGGAACGGGGAAGGGCATTGCGGTGTCTGAAATGCCAACAGGAGACGCGGATCTGCAGTATACATGCAAGTTTGAAAGGGGGGGCCAGTGTTTCAATGGTGGTGCAAGCCTCGGGCGGAGGGGGCAGCGCTGCAGAGGCGATCCCTCTCTGACTGTCTCTCTCTCTCTCTCTCTTCCGTCTAACCATGAAGGCGCAAGCAAAAATACTCCTTGAAAAAAAAGCGCAAAAGAAAGACGGAAGATCCTCTAAATCCACTTTCAGAGGTCGCAGCGGGTGCCTCTAGACAAAGGGGCACTCTTGCCCGCCTCGGGGGGATGCCCCTGCCTTGAGAGGGACCTAGGTGGTGTTTGGGTGGATGACTCCAGGAAGATGGCGCAAAATACACCCTTAAAGACTCTTCTTTTGTCGGTGCCAAGTGTCAGAGGGACAGGCATGTGGGGTTCGTATTTTCTCTGGCATTAATAGCGCTTATACCGCCAGCGCCTACACGGCGTCCCTTACAACAGGCCTGCCTAGGATTCGCGAATAACTAGGCGCGCAAGAAGCCGCCTTCACTGTTTAATTAAAAGGCCTTGCAGAGGGCGAGGAGGTTGCACTTGAGACGAGGAAGAAGCGGAGGAGCCCATCACAAGACGAGCTCTAGACCGATGAGGACGCCCTCAAGCCTCCCCGAGTGGACACAGTCCCCCACCGAGAGCACCTCTCTCCTACTCCCATCCTCTCCTCGGTTCTGTGAGGTCTTTCAGTCAGGGGAGTTGTGCTTGATCCTCGCGTGCTTCACATAGATTGGCAGGGAAATCAGGGAAAGGCCTCCTAGAGGCTCTAGGAAGCCGTCCTACGCGGGAGGGGGGGAGCGTGGGGTGGGTAGGCGGAGGGAAGGCAGAGAAGATCCAGATGCCTGCCTCCCTCTGCACGTAGAAAAACGCTTCCAGCAAAAGTCACTGAACAGAAGCTCCTTGTCGTTGCGTCTCACTCAGGAGGCATGGCCTCGAGTGGAAGGACGGGTCACTCTTCGAAATCTCCTCTCACCAAAATATCTCCCCAGTGCGACTCCTGATCTAGGCTGTGCGGGCTTGCGTTCCACCGAACTGATAGGTGAAATGCCGCAGCACTTTACAGCTAGCTGTGCGACAGCTTCGTTTTGTGCACTGTCAACCCCTAGTCTAGCGCGCAGTGGTGGGGTGGGATTCACGCAAGCCGATTAGTCATGAATAACCGTACAGCAAGCCAGGCCAGTCACGTAAGGACTTGACCTAGTGGGTAGGCTCACACGCATTGCATTCCAGCAACTCAACGCAAGACAGCCTTCCTTCATTCGAGCCGCCACACACAACTTGAAGCCGAGCGACCTCTTTTTTCACGGGTAGCGGCTTGTCGAGGTGTGCTGGCGTGTCTACACAAAGGGGACTCACTAGGGCCTCTCGCTAGGGCAGCTTCAATGGCGAATTCTTCGCCTTCACTCTCAGGGATCTATGTGCACTATTATGCCTGGGGGCTATGTACACCGGTGGGGTTGTGGTGGTACGAGGGAATCCGGTAGCGCATTCTTCAATGGCATCATTTGGTCAGACAGCCAGCTGCTCACCCCCTTAGGGCCCCTCTAAGCCTTAGAAACCTCCCTTCCCCACAAAAAGTCTGGACATAGGTTCTCTTCCACAGGGCGGCTTCCACGCCTCAACACAGCTCTGCATTGTATCAACTGAGCTTCTCCCAAGCAGGTTGTTCTGGTGTGCTCATCATGATTGAATTCTAGAAGCGTGTATCGTGCCGGAAAGTGCTTTCTGCAGGCTGCAAACGCGGCCAGACTCGATTTCAACTGGCTTGAGGTATGGACACCAAGATCCCTGAGTGCGCACAGACCTGCGCTACTGTATCTACCGCTTCAAGAAAAACTCACGCCGGAGGATTAGCATTGTGGTGAGCAGATGAGGCGCAGCACTTTCGACACGAGATCAACTACATCTCTATTCGGCTAGCCTGTTCACTGCTCTTCCTCGCTCGAGCTAGTGGTATCTTCGAGGGCCTCCCCCCCTGCCTCGCTTTCCGTGTCTTCGTCCGGGTCGCACTCCGGCTCAGCGCAACCGCATCTGCAGTTCACCACGCTACTCAGATACTCTTGCAAGGAGAGCCTAGGGCCCCCCCCCCCCTTGCTTGAAGCCCCTTGAAAAACTCCTCTAACTCCCCCAAAGCTGTCGCACTCACCAGAGTCCGTGACACACACCTGCACATTGGGGAGGGGCCCCTCCGCCTCTGAGGCTCCGTCGGAGTCTTCGCCACTGGTGCTGCCTTCGCTGTCGCCGCTGCTCCTGGCGGGGGAAGCTGGGTGCCAGCTCTCGTCGCTAGAGGAGGCGCTGCTGCTTTCGCTGTCGCTGCTGCAGCGGCGCACTCGCTGTTGCTGCCGAGCAAACAGAGCCAGCTGCCTTTCTTGTTCGCTTCCTAAGGCATCCCTTGCGACGGCCACGTCTCTGCACCTTACAACGCAGCAGCGTCGATGCTCTGTGTGGCAGCAACTGAGGTGGAGCAGCACGCAGAGGAAATCCAAGCAGCAGCTGCGCAGCTCTTCATATACTCCCATCGCGGCAGCAGTGCCTCCAGCGTCTTCTGGACTGCCCAGCTTCTTTCTTCGCTTCACGCTGCTGCCGCCACTCTGAGCCGGCTGCTCTTCATCTGCAGCGAAGGGATCCCACAACACGGAGTCGTCGTTCTTGTTCTGGAGGAGCAACAACTGCTGCTCCTGGTATTCCTGCTGCTTCGGATCAAGGGGGAAGGCTGCAAGGACTGCAGCGAGTTCAGCAGCAAGCCTTCTCCGAGTCTCCCTCCGCTGCTGAGACTTAGCAGCGACTGCAGCGGCGGCAGCCGTTAGGAGCTGCGCAAGGCGCAAAAGCAGCACATCCGGCAGCAGCACGCGCAGACGCTGCAGTAGCAGCTGCTCCGCAGGGTTCCCCTCGCGGTCTCTTAGCCACCAGCGATACTTTTTACGAATCGCTAAGGCGGGGGAGGGGCCCTCGAGGGGCCCCCCAGCAGCAGCGCGAAGAGCCCTTTGCACTGCATGTACACCCCAGACACCGCTGGGAGAGCAGCAAAGGGATCCGCAGCAGCTGCTGGAGCAACAGCAGCCGTTGCTGCAGACAGTGCTGCCACAGCAACCTAAACAAGGCATCGAACGACGTTCCTGCTGCTGACGCTGCTGGTGTTTCACGGGAGTAGAACTGGTGCTGCCTTTCCTTGGAGTGAAGGGGGAAGCAGCCGTCGCGGCTATCGTCGCTGCTGCCGTTGTAGCCGCAGCAAGGGCCCCTCCGGGGAGGGGGTATGCGTGATTTTGTCTGCTGCATCGCTTTTTTGCCAGAGAAACGCTGCCTCTGGTGCTGTTGGTGCTGCTGCTGCTGTTGCTGCCTCTGGCGCCGTCGGTGCTGTTGTTGTTGCTGCATTTTGCAGCAGCAGCAGCTTCCGCTTTTGCATCTTGCTGCTGCTGCAAAATGCGGGGGCTTTGAAGGACTGTGCGGAACGGCCAGTCCTCATCGTCATCGGTGGCATCTTCGAAATCTGCGCGGGAGCAGCGGCACGTCGCACTGCCGCAGCTGCTTGCGGAGCTGTAAAAAAGCGTCTGGTAAAGGAGAGCCAGGATGAACTTGGAGAGGCACTTGAGCGCGAGCGATCGAGCGGCGAAAGAGACGCCTCGGATGTACCGCGGGTCTATAGAGAGAAACACACGAATGCCAAATTCTTGGGAAGCAAGTAAGCGATGAAAGCGGCCAGCAAAGCCGTCTTTGCCACGCATGCCACAGTGCATCACGCGTTCGAAGACACCTCTGTAGGGGTTGCATTGCCAGCAGCTCATAGGAAATCCCTTGTTGATGTTGCCTTGGTCAAGGGAAGAAGGCGTGTCTGAGAGAGAAGCAGGGTTGGAAGTCTGCTTGCTGCCCGCATGAAAAATTGCGGCCTCTTGTTGCTGCTGCTCTTGCTGCTGCTGCTCTTGCTGCTGCTGCTCTTGTTGCTGCTGCTCTTGTTGCTGCAGGAGATGCCGCATTGGGGAGTTGCTATACTTGAGCTTGAAGGGGTAGAAGGTCAGCGAGACGAAGCCTCTCAAGACAGTAGGCGGCACACGACACCCCCTGATAAATCCGAACCAGCTGCGGCACAGCTGGCAGTCCTCCAGGCAGGTTTGGGGGCCCTCAGGGGGCCCCCCAACCGAGCTGCTGGTGCCCTCTGCTCTTGCCACAAACTTGGGCAAGGAGCGCCTGCACAACGCGTGTGGAGGGCAAATGCAGGCCAGAGGGAGGGGGCCCCCTAAGGCAGCAGCAGGGGGGCCCCCCGACGAGCGGGGAGGATCTTCACGAGGCAGGCCCCCATGAGGCCCCCTGAGGCGTGGGGAAGAGCCTACTTCCTCCCCCATGGATTCGCGCGTGTACAGACACTCTTCCCTCAAGTGCCTGCACTTCGACTCTTGATTTCACACACGTAATGTGGGGGCAAGTCGCCGAAGATCCCTGCTGCTTGTATCAGTCCCGGGGGTGCATTTGAACGCAGCCTGAGGTGCTGCGAAGGAGTTAGATCATCGATGTACGCTGTACGTGCTGCGTTGGATGGTGCACGTGCTGTGGCTCCCCTGAAAGGGCCTCCAACAAGGGGGGGCCCCCACGGTGGCTCTTCGGAGAGAAGCTCGAGGCTTTTCGCGGTTACCCGCAGGAACGCGCAGTTTCGCCGTTGATTCCAGCAGCTTTTCCGCTGGCTCTTGCAAGCGTGGTCGTCTCTGTATATCACATGAGAGCAGGCTGTATATCGAGTCTTAAAAATTTGTGTATGTATAGGTATATATGCACATCACAGGCCGCATGAAGCAACAGGGTTTGAAGCCTTCCCCGCGAATCAAGGTGCCAGTCTTTCAAGGCCTGCTGTAATGCTCGTGCATATTACAATCGGCGGATCGAAAGTTTTGCACTTTTTCCCGCACTTTCGAGGCGTCCCTGCTTGAGATCCTGACGAATTCGCCAAAATATCCTGAGTGCAACGGGTGGTCACGCAGCGGGCCCCGTGGGGCCCCCCTGATGGGGCCCCACCACAGCCTCCTGGGGAACCTTGGGGTCTCTGTAGCTCAGGTGTCGCGACAGCAGCCAACAGCAGAAAAACCTTCCAGAGATGCTGCCTTCTTCTGCGTTCGGAGGTTAAAGCAAGCCATTTGCGGTGTACGGACAGGTCACCGAGAAGCTGCGGCAGGGATCTTCTGCTGCCGCAGGCCGCAGCGCAGGCTCCGTTCCGACTTTTTTGTTTTGATTGCGGCTGTAACTTTGCAGTATCACCATCCATGCGGGCCCTTATGAGGGGCCCACCTCCCCTGCCCCCCGCATCTGCGGGGGGGCCCCCCCCTCTGCGCTTCTTGGCGAGATTCCGCCGCTTTTCTGGGGGAGGCCCCGCGTTCCCCGGAGGCTCGGCAGCAGGCAGGAAGGGAGCGACTGCCTCCGAGGGGCCCCCGAAAAGGCAGCAGCAGGGGGGGGGGGCCCCCTGCTCCCTAGAGGAGGCGCAGCGAGCCTTCGCAGAGCAGTTCGAAGAGGCCCTCCTCCCCCTAGATGAGTACGCCAGTCCTTCCTACAGGCCAGCCGTGCGTGTTGACAAAGGGAGGAGGCTTTCTGCGGCGGCGGCAGCAGCATCTCCTCTCAAGGGCGCTTCCACGCAGGGGCAAAAACAATTCGGCAAACCCCAGTTCAACGTGAAGGGGCTCAAGGAGCATGAGGCTTTGTATCAGCCCTCCCTGTGGCAGCAGCTGCTGAAGGAAGAGCAGGAGCGGCGCATGCAGCGGCACGCGCGCACGGCCAAGCGCACAGTTCGCGTATTGGGAGCAGCAACAGCAATCCACGCCGCGTCAAAGGATGCCTCCCTCGAGGCGAGCTCGTCCAGCAGCAGCGGCGTGGGGATCCCACTGCCTCAGAGTGCGCCCCCGTGTCTCGCGGAAGCAGCGACTGCGCACGAGGGGGGAAGGGCCCTGTCGAAGGAAGCTCTTGAACGGGGGGGGGGGGGCCCAACTGGCGCGACAACCTAACGACCTTGCAGCAAACCTGTGAGCTCAGCGCAAGAATACGGCCTGTGGAAGCTGCTGCTCTCCCCAGAGAGCAGCGCAAGACTCTCTCCAGCTCCTCGGAGGAGCATGCAGAAACGTCGGCTTCTCCCCCCGACACTGCTGCGGATGACGCTACTCTGGAGGCGCTGGGAAGGGGCCCCCCCTCGGAGAGCGACGGGGGAGGCGTTGGCTCCCCTCCCCCCCTCGCGGCTTGCGACGAGCGGCACCTGCTGGCAGACGCGACGGGCGAAGCTGCACGGACGCTCACGGCTTCGCCACAACTTGCTGAGTTCATCGAGACAGAAAACCCCATCGCTAGAGCGACGCAAGCCGCGGGTATGCGCCAGGAAGTCTGGGAACGGCTCTCGCCACAACATCTGCACACGCAACAACGACTGTTGCGAGCTCGCACTCCAGAGGATATTCTTTCTGCAGTCGGTGCCGCCTTGGAGGCAGTAGGGGGGAGTCCTACTGCTAGAAACTCCGTTGCCTTCGCTCCCCCCGGCGCACAGCCGAGTGTATGCGCAGACAGTGCAGCATCGTCATCAACAGCGAATGCAACAATAATCCCATCATCTTCAACAGCGAATGCAACAATAATCCCATCATCATCAACAGCGAATGCAACAATAATCCCATCATCATCAACAGCGAATGCAACAATAATCCCATCATCAACAACAAATGCAACTTCCATTGGGAGTACAGCTGGTGCTTCCGCTGCAAGTGCGCCCTCTTTGGATTTGGCAGCAACAGAAGCAACAACAGAAGCAGCAGCAGCAGCAGCCACTCGGTCCCGGCTGTCTGTGGAGTTCGGAATGGATCCAATCAACGTCGTCACAGGCGTTCACCGTCTGGGCCGCTTGCTGTCTCCCTACAACCGTGGTTTGCTCTTCTCAGATCCTCGTTTCGTCTCCCTGATGGCTGCAGCGCGAGAGTCTCTGCCCCTTTTGGACTGTCAAGGCGTCTCGAATCTTCTTTGGGGTCTTACAAGGGCAGAGCACACACCCGCGTGGCTGCCGCAGCTGCTCTCCCGTTGCGCCGCTCTGAGCCACGACATGTCTCCCCACCAAGTTGCCACGTGTCTGTACTGCCTCGGCAGACTGGCACTGCCTGCAGCAACCGCCGAGGAGCTGCGGGAGGCGCTCCTGGAGGCGTCTTTTGCCGTGGTTCCGCAGCTGCAACGACCACTAGACCTGACGTGCATCTGCTGCGGGCTCTCCAGACTGCGCGTGAAGGATTCACGGCTGTTCGGCGCCTTGGCGGTGCGAGCTCGTGCCCTCTTGCCTCAGCTTTCCACTCCGGAGTTGGCTTCAGTGGCGTGGGCTTTCGCAGCTTCCGCGTTCTTCGACAAAAGCCTCGCTGCTGCCATACGACGACGAGTTGAAACGGATGCCGAGCTGTGCTCTCCAGGGGATGCCGTGCAGTTCGCGTGGGCGTTGGCGCGCATGGCTGAAGAGCCAGTCGATCTCTTCAACTACACGCTGACTCCGATCATCAGAGGCTGTCTTCCCCAGCTCAACGCCAGACAGCTTGCTACGCTTGTCTCCGCCTACGCGCAAGCAGGTAAGCGCTTGGACCAGGTCGTTCTTCCCTCTCCCTGTCGAGGAGGAGGGGAAGACGCGCTCTCTCCTGTCGCGCTGCTCAACCGCTCTGCCTGGAGAGTGCTCCCCGATACTTTCTTCCCATAAGCCATAGAGCGAAGAAGGCGCCTAGGGGCACATTGGGAGTCCCCTCCTCTCCGCCTAATTGGAGGCAGCAAATTCGCCGCTGCCATGAGGGCAAACACCGAGATCTCGTGCTGCTGCAGAAAGCACGACTGTGTTTGGGGCCGTCCGCGTAGAGCAGTGAACGGGAGGGAGGCATGCAACGAGGGAGGGAGGCATGCAACGAGGGAGGGAGGCATGCAACGAGGGAGGGAGGCACGCAACGAGGGAGGGAGGCATGCAACGAGGGAGGGAGGCATGCAACGAGGGAGGGAGGCATGCAACGAGGGAGGGAGGCATGCAACGAGGGAGGGAGGCATGCAACGAGGGAGGGAGGCATGCAACGAGGGAGGCATGCAACCGTAAAAATCACACACATATACACACACACACACATACACACACACACACACACATATACACAAACATACACACTTTGCCTCTGTCCATGTGTGCTCAGGCGTGCAAGACAGGGATTTGCTGTCTGACTTGAGCGTGAGCTTGCTGCCGCATTTGTCTGCGTGCACGGCTCAACAGCTCGCAACAGTGGCAGTGGGCTTTGCAGTTTTAGGGTTCAGCAATAAGGAGTTCATGGGGGCCCTCGGGCAGAAGGTTCTGAGCCGTCTTCCCACCTTCTCTGACAGGCAGCTGGCGCGAACCGTCTACGGCCTGGGAGTGGCGGGGTGTCTAGACACCCGAGTGCTAGACGGATGCTGCAGCAGGCTGCAGGAGCGGCTGCATGCGCTTCCTCCGGAAGGCCTCGCGCAGGCTCTTGTGGGGCTTTCCGAGGCGGAGTACCTTTCGCATCGCGTTGTGCCTCAGTTGTTGAAGGCTGTGGGGAAGAAGGTGGAGAGTCTCTTTGCCGAGGACTGCGTTCAGCTTCTGCTGCTGCTGAGCAAGCTTGGTGACAAGGGCGCGCCGCAGCTTCAGCCGCAGCTCCAGCAGCAGCTCCAGCAGCAGTTGCAGCAGCAGCTGCATGCGAAGCTCAGGGCCCACTGGTGCCTGGACTGTGAGAGCTTGAGTGACATGTTGTATGCGTTGCAGCAGCTGCGGCTCTCCGACCAGCAGCTGCTGCAGTTGAGCATGCGACGTGTGGCTTACCTCCTAGGTCAGGCATCCAGTAGGGAATTTCTGCGTCTTTTAGGTGCCTGCGCTGCCCTCCCTGCTGAAGACCGGCTTCTCGTTCGCACGCACATACATCGGCGTCTGAAAGTGCAGGCTGCGCTGTCTACTCACCTGGAGAAACTCTCCGCGATGGCGGCACTTGATCCCGACTCGACTGCCGCCCTCCTGTTCGCATGCGCGCAACTGGGGTTTGCTGATGACGCTGTTCTCAAGTGCGTGCGAGCTAGCTAGCATACGGGGAGAAAAGCCAGTTCCGATGAGGTTCTTCTCGTAGGCGCAGAAAGAGCTGCCGTGCAATTGCATGCATCCATACGGAGACTGCCTTCCTGGCCTGTATGGACACTTCAGAGTCTTGCGCCGCCACTCGTAAACACTCGTCTGGTGGTGGTGTGAGGGGCAAAAAAGTTTGCGGACGCTGACAAGGTCGGAGGGGCCCCCTCCCCCAAGGGCCCCCTAGGGCCCCCCGGGGCCCCCCTGTCTGCTGGCGCAGAGGGAGCGCAGCAGTGCAACGCAGGATGGAGAGAAGCCACACCGCATGCAGCTGCGTTCGCAATGCGTATACGTGCATGCGCAGGATGGCTGGGGGGCTGCAGCACAAGGTGGAAATGGAGGGAGAACTCCTCTCGCTGATTTCCCTGTGCCACTTCCTTTGGGCAAACACTGAGGTGTGAAACAGGAGAGACTGATGCTTGCTCCGAGAGGCTTTCCTTTTGCTGCTGCTGCAGTGGGGTGGGGGAGGCCCCTTGAGCCTCCTCTTCTCCCCTTCTCTTCGCCCCTTCCTCCTTCCTCTCACCTTCGCGCTTTCCCGTTCCTCCCCATGTCGAGAAAGCTAGGCGTAGAGCTTTTCTGTGCTTCAGGGAGAGCTTTCCACAGCAGATCACGACTAGGCCTGCGGCGCCTGCCTGTGCGCACAGACGTCTCGGCAGGTCTGCGCTGCTCGTAGCACCTCTTTTCGTGGAAGTCTGTGCTGCGATCTGCCTGCCTGCAGATGCACATCAGTCTAGGCTGGACCCGCAGCGTGCTGCGCTACATGCTGACGCGGCGGTATGGGGAGACAGAGACTCCTTCTTTCTCTGGCGTGTCTCTTCTTGCCCCAAAGGAGCGGGAGATGTTTTCTGCGGCTCATGCCCTTGGCGGATACAGAGGCGGCGAAGTGCTCCCTCGCCTCCTCTGCGCAGGAGGGGAGGCTTCGGCGAAAAAAGGAAATCCTCAGGACGAGGATGAAGGCAAAGAGGAGGAACGTGTGCAGGACGCTGCAGGCAAAACTGCCCTTGCAGAGAGTCTCCTTAGGGCCGCCTTCTCCTGCGTGTCGCTCGGTGAAGAAGACCACTTGCTGCCGCTCATGGAGGAGGTCGCCTCGTGAGCTGAGTTTTTCCTTCTCAGCCAGCGGCTGCTGCTGCGAGAACAGACATGCTGCTGTTTGGCGCAAGCACCCTTCCCACTGGAGCGCCGCTGCCGCTTTGTCCAGTGGGGCCTCGCTGCAGCGAAGCGTTTGCATGCGTGCGTTTGCATGCGTGCGTTTGCATGCGTGCGTTTGCATGCGTGCGTTTGCATGCGTGCGTTTGCATGCGTGCGTTTGCATGTGCGCCTCTCAGGCTGTACGGCAATAGACTGCCCTCCGACTTGCTGCTTGCCCAGCAAGTCAGTCTGCATGTCTCTCGATTCGCTGGACCCCCCCTGGCAGGAGAGCCACGCCGCCCCTCCCCGCAGCTGCGAGAGTGGCTGTCTCTGGTGTTAGGTGCTCCGCGATACGATGTATACCACAAGGGGGCACCCCGCAACAAATACGGCCCAGGAACGTCTCGTCTGCGCGTCAAGGACTATAATTATGATGCTTGGCTGTCTGAACCCCTCATTCAAGTCGGGCGCCCTTCGCTCTCCGCCCCTAGTCTCCCCCTCACCCCTTCTCGATTTGTTTTTGCAGCTTCGCAAGAGCGCGTTGAGGCTCCCCGCTTGAGACTGCAGGCGACTCCTCATGGGAATGACCTCTGCAAACTGCTCTAGCGTCGATCGTCTTGCTTCTTGTCTAGCTGCCTGAATCCCTGGCCCTCTACGAGCGTGTCTGCACACGCCTACCCGCGCAGAAGCGCTCTTGCGAGAGGTTGCGTGGGTGAAGACGAGAGAAGGGCAGCGCTGTGCAGCATGGCCTACACGCTCTTTATTTACCTCGTGCTGTTGGGAGCGGCTTTGTGTGTGTGTATTATGTGTGTGCATGTGTCTGTGTGAGTGCCTCCGCGCAGATGAAGATTCCCCATAAAGTCACATTTGTGGTAGGCGGCATCTACCGTGTCAGCGCGGCTTTCCCTTTGGAAAAGCATCTCATAGATGTTTTGACCTTCCAGGTAGGGAAAGCCCCTCCTTGCTTCCTATATAGGAGAAGAGCTCTGTGGGCTCCTCTTCTTCTTTTACGCATCTGTTTCACCGTTTAAAAGGATCACCGAGGTGTTCGAGACAAACCAGGCAGTGCATAGCTACCCCGAAAGAGGGCCTTGGTGGTGAGGAAGCGTTCTAGGCAGCCCTCGGGGTTGATGAAGTGCTATTCGCATGCATCCATTGTCTCAGGATTTACTTGCTCCTTCAAGCAAACCGACTGCCAGTGCAGAGCTTCGGCAAAGGCAGCTAACCTTCCTCGGTGCGTGAGACCGTGGGTTCGGGGTTGTGTGTCTCGCGTGGAGACGCGAGCCTTTTGCCACATTTTGAGCCTCCCGAGTGGCACTTCGTTTCGAGGGAAGCGTCGGGAAGGGGAAGACTCGAAAGAAACGCTAGCAGGAGGGGCGGTAGAGGGGGTGGGGGCAAAGAGCACGTGGAGAGACAAAGACAGACTAGAGCCGATCCTGGCATGGACATACACAGGAAAAGGCAATTCGACCTGGGCTGCCAGTGCTGCAAAACACCTCGCTGGCACTGTGTGCTGCTGCAGGGTGGACTGTGCACTCTGTACACTTGCGAGCTTTATACAGCGCAGTTCTTGATCGAAATCTGCGAAGTTTTGTTGCCCAGATCGCTGCTGCATGCTGCCCGGAAGCCGCAAGATTTGTTTCCTTCTCGCCCTCCCCCAGCCAGACGCAAGGGCCCCCTGAAAAAGCCGCGAAACAAGATCGCTCCGTGAGTGCCTTCTTGCTCGGTGACACGGGGGAACTTGAGGCCTTTCCGTCTCTCCAAGTGAGGCTCTGCTTTGCTGCCGACTGCCGCCCTTGTCGCCCTCTCTCTGCTGCCCTCCTTCCCCTGCTCTGTCGGTCCCTAGTAGAGCTCTTGGCTCAAGTGCACGTCCAGCGCGGAAGCTCTAGGCACATTCCCTGGCGTTGTCGCACGCAGCGGGGCAAAATAGAGCTCCTCGAGCTCGCCGACGACGACGACACAGAAGCGCAGAGTCTCCCTAAGGCATCACGCCGTCTGCAGGACCCCCTGGATGTTTCCGAAACTCCCTCTAGCGCTCCCGTCTCTCCGGAGCAGTCGCGCAGTCTCTCGGACAGACTTCAGCGTTCTGATGCCCCCCCTCCCCTCTCTGCTGTGAAGGCTGCTGAGCCAGACTGCACTTTGGAGGCAGACGCTCAGGAGACTCTTCGAGCCGTGGAGGCACTGCAGCAGATCTACGGGCACACAGGCAACCGCTGAGGATTTTAGGGCCCCACGTAGCGCAGGGGCCTCTTTGGGGGACCTTTTACAAGTTGGGTGTAGGTATTTTACAGTTTCGAGTTCGGCCGGCGTTGTTGGATAGGCTGTGTAGTATTTCGAAACGCGAATAAATACGCCTGCGCGCAAAAAAGCTTGTGACGCCTCGCTCTACCTGCCGATCCCTCTCCCCGTCTCCTCCCCCACGTCATCACTCTCTGGCATTTCCACTATGACCCGCCGTCGATACTGAATTCAACACCCTTGCTAGGAGGCGTTCTCACGCATGCACTCCTCCTAAGGGGGGCAGGCCACATTAGTTCAAAGACGTAGAAAGTAAGCCCTCTCAACCAACCAACTCTACAACAGGGGGGACCCACTGGAACGGCCACATGCGATAAAAACGGCGCAGCTCAGCTGTCCTTGTTTGAGACAGGGCAGCCTGTATGCGGCTCCTAGGGATGCCACACTAGCTGCTTACCACACAGTCAGAGCCTCTCTGGTAATCAGGAACGATACATGAGCTCTGTAGCTCGTTGGGCCGATGCTACTAGGCCTGCCTCCGCCGATGCTGGCTTTGATTACAGGCATCAAACAGCTGAGCGGCATCTACGATTTACCTTTCCAATTCGCTCAGTTGAGCAGCCGAAGGCAAGCAACGCGTTGTTGCGCTGCGAGCTGCATGGAGTTGCCTGCAGTCTCCTTTTCGTCAGTCGGGGGAACACCAGTGCGGTGGCAAACGCGTTCAAGCTACGGATTGTTTGTCCAAAGTCACTCGAAAATAAGAGTCATCAACAAGGATCGCTTGCGGGCCCCAATGTTTGACTCACAATTGGGGAGCCCTCCCGGGGTGTGCCTTTCCCCCGACCCTTTACAGCCATCGAGCGGTGTATATACAGCGCAGCACGTGGATGCACATACAAAAGACCCTCTTTTCTGAACCTAGTGGTCGACGGGAGGACCGCTCAGGATGACGCTTTTGTTAGCAGCCTGCCTTCTTTTTACAACAGCACATGCTTCAGACTGCAACGTACGTTGGGCCTGCAAAAGAAGCCAGTAAATTGTAGCAGACCGAGCGCTCCTCCCCCTTTCTACAAAGCCAAAGCGACGTCTGCGTGAAAGGCGCCCCTTCTGTGGCTGCTACGAAGCTCAACTCGGGTGCCTGTAGAAAGCCGCAGGATTTCCAGTGCGCGTAGGTCCTTGAGCATCTTCCAGCATCCCACGGCCGGCTGCTTCCGCTAGCGCTGCAGCTTGGCGCTTCAAGTAGCGCTGGAAGACGGCAGTCTAATGCAGATCCAAGAGACATCGCCAGTGAGAGACAAACTGTAGCATAAGCAGGAGTGTCTAGTACACTGGGTGGCTGCGTTGAGGCATGGCCCTCTGCTCCACCTCTAGAGCTGAGGGCTGGAAACAGGTGGCCCTTTGGTATGTATTTGCTTGTCGCTCACTGGGCGCAGGAGACTCCTATTGCTATGACTTGCAGAGGCACCAGAGGGCGCGATGCTGCAAACACCAGCATGCCAAGCACTGTGTTGTGCCCCCGGTGATAGAAAACTTTAAGGCAACCCCAATAAGAAGGCACTTCGAAAGGGCTGGTAGTCTGCTGCATTGTGCATATTTCCATGGGGGCTTGACGCAGCCGCGGCAGCTGATGGTCACTTTTTTTACCACTACTGAGTAAAGGCAAGGAAGGGTAGGAACCGGCTGAACGCATTTGATCACTGAGAATTAGCGGGTCTCGCTTCGCTGAAGCGATGGCTCTTTACAATTCATCGGTTGCCAGGTTCATCAGCTGTGAGAGGAGCTAGGCGCGCTTAGCGAGTGCAGCACGGGGAGCCCAAGCTATCCCTCTCTCCTCACGCCAAAGCCCGTGGGAGCAGGCGCATCATGGAGAGGGCGAATACCTCTAAAAGGGCACTCTCACTAATTTGGGCTGAGCATGCTTTAAGTTTGGAGCTATGTCTTTCCCGACAGATACGTTAGATGCGGAATGCGACGCCAGTTAGGCGAAGGAACCCTGGCGCATCCGCTCACAACTGTCCTCAGCAAAACAGCACCAGGCGAAAAAAGAAGGAAGCGAAAGGACGCTTCCGGTCATCTAAACCCTCTATACGGCCAGGAAGGTACACCGCGTTCCTTTTAGTGAGGCGTTTAGCCACGCACTGACGGTGTGTCATGACAAAAGCGCTCGCTGTGTGGCTATGGCACTGCGAATACAAGATACACTACCGCCTAGAGCCCCTGCTTTTGTGCGAGAGAATGACTCCTAGCCCTTTAAAGAGTAGCGTAGCCTTTTTTGAAGCCTCCCGGCCGCGTAGGAAGACCGCGCGATTCAGAAATCGTAAAACGTGTCTCAGAACCAGTCCGTTCTCCCTGCCCATGACTTGTGGCAGAGCTCAATGAGGTCCCCGGGAAGCACGAACTGCTGCCCCCCATTAAAAGTACTCGGACGGCTATTTAGTGCGCACAATGGCTGGGCGTCTGCTCCCCAGGTGGCAACTCTGGACCGGCTTGCCAATGCGGACTGGGTGCAAGAAGTGGTCGAAAGGCGCATGGAGCGTTTGCGCAGCCCCCACCAGAAATAGGAACACATTCTCAAAGTCCATTTTTCTTCGAGGTTCGTATTTTGAGTGCAGGCGACAGTTGTGTGAGGGCCCCTACCCTTTCACATGCCACACAGGGGCCCCCCTCCAGCCCCCGAGTCTACTACGGCTATACGCGGCGTATGCGAATCCAGAGGTCCGTGGCAGCCAACTCCCCTATGACCTTCCAGCAATTCTGTTTGATTGGACAAATTTGAGCATTTTTCTAAACGTATTTTCTGGATTTGAGGACAAGAAGGGCGCAAGGGCAGCAGGAGACGCGGAAGTAGCGGCAACCTCGCATGCCGACCCGCATCAGTGTAGCGGTGCTGCTGCAGCAGACGCTGCCAAAGTTGTCGAGGAGCCACATAAGCCCCTCCCATTTCTTCTTCTGTAGAGACATCTGTTCCCTAATCACAGATTGTTTACATCTGGGACCTGCAGTCGCTGCACGGAGTAATCGCGCTTGCCACGCTGCTAGCACCAGCGGCAGAAAGCGCAACTGCAGCAACACCAGAGGCACCGGGAGTAACAGCAGCAGCAGCAGCAGCAAATGCAGCAGTTGCAACGCCACCAGTAGCGCTGACCTCCTGTCTTGACTGCCAACGCCGCTTCGCAACTCTTGTCTTTCGCTTTGGCTTGTCTCATCCCTTCCCGCGACTCTCTCAGACTCCCTGACTTGGCACCCTGCACTTCGAAGATCTTCTTTGCCGTCGCTATCCTGGCGCTTCCAGATCTTCCTACACTTTCAGGACTGCGCTGCGCACCTCCCTCTGCCTTTGTACCTCCCCCCCTTTCCTTTTTTTTCACCGCTACTAAACGGGGGGTTCCCCCTTCAGCAGTAGACAGCCACCTAGCGCAGGTAGTGTTACTACTGCTGATTCACAGGAGTCGCTTAGAGCCTCCTGTCAAGGGGGAGGCGCTCCAAGTGCTGTTGCACGACCTTCCCAGTCCCCTCCTTGTCTTCGCTGCTATACACATACATACGTATATATATATATATACATACATATACATACGTATACATGTATATATATATTTATATACATCGCGCGCATCATCATCATCGACGCTTTTCGGAATTCCTTGCCCATTGACAGCCTTGGACCTTGCTTCGAAACGGTTTCTTCAAGCCTCAGGCGGGAGAAACACAGGCTTCTTTTTTTCTTCCAAGTTTGACTTCTCCCCACCCAGAACGTCCTTGGCACTTCCCCCTTTTCAGCTCTTTATATTTTCATCCGATCTCGCTAGTTCCACGCAGCCACCTCACGTTCTTCCAAGGCTTGGCTTGCGTGCACTGCCAGATTTTTCGAGGAAGCCTCTGTCGCACTGCCTTCGCTTACCCCCCTCTCCCTCCTACGACCAGTACGGGTTGAACCTCCACCAGCAGCCTGACTACCACCAGCCTGACCAGCATAATTATCGCCACAATCATTATCAGCACCACAGCATTATCACCACTATTATCACCACCATCAGCATTATCGACATTATTCTCACCACCACCAGCATTACCCCCATTATCATCACCACCATTATTACCACCACCAGCATTATCAACATTTTATTACCACCACCAGCATTATCAACATTATTATCACCACCACCAGCATTATCAACATTAATCACCACCATCTGCATTATCAACCGTATTTTTACCACCACCAGCATTACCCCCATTATCATCACCACCATTATTACCACCACCACCATCAACATTATTATCACCACCATCAAACCCTGCAAGAGGCTTTAAGCCTAAGGCGCTCCTGAGCGCAGGATGGCCGATGATGCGATCATCGAAAGTCAGCTGCCCTTGGCTGTGTCGATTTGCTTGGCGCTGCTGTGTGCAATTGGCAGTGCCATCTTTTCTGGTTTGACTCTTGGTACGTAAGCTAAGCCTCCTCTTGAGGGGGGGTGTCTATGGACGGTGTATAGGGCCAGCTCGGGGAAAAGCGGCATGCATGCGGTGGCTGGCTTGCTGACGCTTTCGCTCTCGCATCTGGTGGGAGGCGCTTCTTTTCGCACAGCCTAGAAAGCCCTCATGACGTCGAAGCAGCTGCAGGAGGGACGTATGCATGTGTGTATGTATGCGTGTATGTGTATGTGTGTATATGTGCATGTGTATGTGTACGTATGTGTGTGTATGTGTATGTGTGTGTATGTGTGTGTATGTATATGTATGTGTATGTGTGTGTATGTGTATGTATGTATGTGTGTGTATGTATATGTATGTGTATGTGTATGTATGTATGTGCGTATATATGTGTGTGTATAAATGTGTGTATGTGTGAATGTATGTGTGTATTTGTATGTATGTGTATGTGTATGTATGTATGTGTGTGTATGTGTATGTGTGTGTATGTGTGAATGTATGTATGTGTGTGTATGTATGTATGTGTGTGTATGTATATGTATGTGTATGTGTGTGTATGTGTATGTATGTGTGTGTATGTATATGTATGTGTGTATGTGTGTGTATGTGTATGTATGTATGTGTATGTGTATGTGTGTGTATGTATATGTATGTGTGTGTGTCAATGTGTATGTGTATGTATGTATGTGTGTGTGTCAATGTGTATGTGTATGTTTGTATGTGTCTATATATGTGTGTGTATGTGTGTATGTATGTGTATGTGTATGTATGTATGTGTGTGTGTCAATGTGTATGTGTATGTTTGTATGTGTCTATATATGTGTGTGTATGTATGTGTATGTGTATGTATGTATGTGTGTATGTATGTGTGAATGTGTTTGTGTATGTATGTGTGAATGTATGCGTGTATATATGTATGTATGTATGTGTGTGTGCATATATGTGTGTATATGTGTATGTGTATGTATGTGTGAATGTATGTGTGAATGTATGAATGTATGTGTATGTGTATGTATGTGTGTGTGCATATATGTGTGTATATGTGTATGTGTGTATATATGTGTGTAAATGTGTATGTATGTGTGAATGTATGTGTGTAGATGTATGTGTGTGGAGTTGCATGCGTGGGTTGTGCGCAGGGGTGGGTCCCAAAGTTGATGGGTGCAATGGGGAGGGAGATTTGGTGGTGTGTTTTTGCGACTTAGGGTTGTTGACGCTGGATCTCGTGCAGCTGAAGCTGGTAGTTGATAGACCAAAAGAGAGCAGAGCGGACGAAGCGAATGCGCGCTATGCTCGGAGGATTCTGCCATTGCGAAAAGACGGCAATTACTTGCTGGTTACCCTCCTTAGTGCCAATGTGGCTGTGAACGCAGGGTTCTCTTTGCTTTTGGGGGGTCTAACTGACGGGTGAGAGCCTTGGTTTGAGGCAGGCACCACATTCCTTGGAGACATTTCCAGGAGAAATGCTTGTATGAAAAGGCAGCAAACAAGCGCCAGCAGCAACAGCTGCAGCAACGCTGTGGCGGCAGATTGTTGACAGGGGAGGGATGGATAGGGGAAAAGGCTTCCTATGTATTGCGACTCTGAGAATTTCGCGGTTTGTTTCTTGCCTTTGTTGCGCAGTCTTGTGGGCTTCTTGGTATCGACTGTCGTGATCACTTTGTTTGGCGAGATCCTCCCCCAAGCTGTCTGCGCGCGTCATGGACTGCGTGTGGGAGGCAATCTCTCATGGTTTGTTTGGTTCTTAGAGTGGCTCCTGTATCCTGTGGTGAAGCCAATAGCGCTGATGCTGAATTGGATGCTGGGTAAGGAGGGTTGAAAGGATGGTGGACAGACCTCATGGTCTTGGTGGAAGGGCGCCTTTCTTGATGCTACTGGTGGTGGTGGTAGTGGTGGTTGTGGTGGTAGTGGTGGTAGTGGTGGTAGTGGTGGTGGTGTTTTCGTTGCTGCTGCTACTGCTGTTTTCGCTGCTGCTGGTAGTGGTGCTTTCGTTGCTGCTGCTGCTACTGCTGTTTTCGCTGCTGCTGCTACTGCTGTTTTCGCTACTGCTGGTAGTGGTGCTTTCGTTGCTGCTGCTGCTACTGCTGTTTTCGCTGCTGCTGCTACTGCTGTTTTCGCTACTGCTGGTAGTGGTGCTTGCGTTGCTGCTGCTGCTACTGCTGTTTTCGCTGCTGCTGGTAGTGGTGCTTGCGTTGCTGCTGCTGCTACTGCTGTTTTCGCTGCTGCTGGTAGTGGTGCTTTCGTTGCTGCTGCTGCTACTGCTGTTTTCGCTACTGCTGGTAGTGGTGCTTGCGTTGCTGCTGCTGCTACTGCTGTTTTCGCTACTACTGGTAGTGGTGCTTGCGTTGCTGCTGCTGCTACTGCTGTTTTCGCTGCTGCTGGTAGTGGTGCTTCTGTCTTCACTGCGGATACTGCTGTTTTCGCTACTACTGGTAGTGGTGCTTGCGTTGCTGCTGCTGCTACTGCTGTTTTCGCTACTGCTGGTAGTGGTGCTTGCGTTGCTGCTGCTGCTACTGCTGTTTTCGCTACTGCTGGTAGTGGTGCTTTCGTTGCTGCTGCTGCTACTGCTGTTTTCGCTACTGCTGGTAGTGGTGCTTGCGTTGCTGCTGCTGCTACTGCTGTTTTCGCTACTGCTACTGCTGTTTTCGCTGCTGCTGGTAGTGGTGCTTGCGTTGCTGCTGCTGCTACTGCTGTTTTCGCTGCTGCTGGTAGTGGTGCTTCTATCTTCACTGCGGATACTGCTGTTTTCGCTGCTGCTACTGCTGCTTCTGTCTTCACTGCGGATACTGCTGTTTTCGCTGCTTTTCTGCTGTTTTTTGCTGCTGTGGCATTCTATATCGGATTTCTTTTGTTCCTTGTGTCGTCCTATCTTTGAGGGACCCCCTTCTTTCACAGCGCATGCGGATCTGCTTGTGTGTCTCTTTTCAAGGAGAGGATCTTGGCACAATCTACGATCGAACGCAGCTGCGTGCTCTTGTAGACTACCACGATAATGTCGTGCATGTCCTCACGAGCGACGAGGCTCGCATCCTTAAAGGGGGTCTGGATTTTGCATTTGTTAGGGTTGACAAGGTTATGACGCCTCTTGATCGAGTGTGCGGGTAAGCTTGCCGTTTACGGTGTATCTGAAACTGGATGGCTAGAGAGGCTTTAAGGCGTTTTATAGACCAGACGGGGGGAAGGAAGAGGCCTGGGAGGTGTGCTCCTGAATACCTAACTACATATACGTGTATGTATATTATGAATATATATGTATATATATGTCTATACATCATGAATATATATGTATATACATGCATCTATATATACAAACATATGTATATACATATGTATGTATGTGATTTATTAGGCTGGAGATTGACACAAAGTTGACATTTGATGTGCTTTCCCATATTCTCTCATGTGGATTCTCAAGAATTCCAGTTCTAGATCGTACTACCCCGCAATGCATCGTTGGTTTGCTCTATGTCAAAGATCTTGCTTTATTTGATCCTTACGCGGAAGGTGAGATCAGAGGTGGTAGGGGCGTTCTTGGGGAGGCCAGAAGACTTGGCTCTGAAAAGACGGGGAAGCTGGAAATAATATTAGGACTGTCTTCTCAGCATGGCAATATTGAGGATCTAAAAGCATCCAGATGTTACGAGGATTTCAGGTTGTTGAAAGTCTTGCGTGTTTAATGGCGTGTCGTTGTGTGTTGCATGCAGTTGAGGTGCGAACCCTGCTGCATCTCTTTGGTCGAAATGTTTATGCTGTTGACGAAGACACAGCTCTTCTGGATTTGCTAACTGCATTTAAAAAGGGTATGAGGATGCATTCAACCCCTTAGGATCTCTAGCCGATCATGAGAGCAGCCATTGGACGGCCGTGAAAATATCGATGACTCTTCTTGTATGGAATGTGCTCCTGCACACCTCAAGTATATATATACATGTATATTTATATCTATGTATGTATCTGTATATATGTATATGTATATATGTATATGTATATATTTATATGTATATCTATCTGCATATCCGTTTCAGAAGGACTTTTTCCTGCTGCGTTTTCGTTTACAGGAGCTTGTTTGAGTGTGTGTTTTCGCATCTTTCCACGTGTTGCTGTTTGTGCGGTGGTGTCTGTCTCCCCTTTGCACTTTCTCGCCTCTGGCGCGAAGAAGAAGGGCTGGGGCACCCAATTTTGTTTTTTTCCGCATTTTTGCCGTCATCGTGACTTTGAATCGTCCTCCCTCTCGAACGGCTGCATGCACCTTCTCCCCCTCTTTTCCCCTGAGAGGGCACCGCCTCATCGTATTGTACCGCGATTCGCGTGATATTTTGGGGGCAGAGAAAATTTTTCGTGCGTCTGCTCAACCCTGCCTGCTTTCTTTCCCTCCTCCGTCTGTCTCTCTCTTCGCAGGCCATACGCATTTGGCCGTCGTGAGGAGTGTGGAATGTGTTGGTGTTGGCGATCCCTATTACCGCCACGTCGGCATTATTACTTTGGAGGATATCATCGAGGAGATCCTGCAGGACGAAATTCACGATGAATTCGACCACGACAAGCAGCAGCAAGCGGAGGCTCCGCAGATTGTCGGTCCGTCCTCTTCGGCGACTGCAGCGAAAGACTCCAGGCGACAGCTCGCCGCACATACTCCCGAAGAAGCAACCTTGATTGCTTCGAAAACGAAGCCTTCGCAACAGCAGGCAACGAAGTGCCCCCCGGAGGACTCAAACGCCCCCACGGGAGCTTCCAGTGCAGTCATCATTCAAATGACAGCCGTGAAAAGGCAAGCCAAGGGTTCTTGGAAAACGCTGAAGAAAATGTTTTGGGAGGCGGCGCCCAAGGAAACCGCCAGCGTCTCACCGACGCAGCAGCAGTCGCAACAGCAGCAGTCGCAACAGCAGCAGCAGTCGCAACAGCAGCAGCAGCAGCAGCAGCAGCAGCAATCGCTGCTGCTGCAGCACCAGCGAAGGGGGGTACTTGGAGAAGACGCGCATTGGAAGAGTTGTGACGGATGTCAGAGGGCGCACATGCTGGGCTGTGGTCTCTCGAAGGCGCTATCTACCGACAGGAGGCCTCTCAAGATGATATCTCCCGTCTATCAGAACGTGTCTCCCCCGAACAGGTGAGACAGAGAAAGTGCTTCCCGCAGAGGCGCGCTGATGCGCTTGCACTGTGGAGGGCGGGAGACGGCTGAGGTGAAAGAAGGGAGAAGGAAAAGTAGTTGGGCAACAAAAGTAGAAGGAGATAAGAGGGGAAATAAAGGGCAGCTCAGAGAGTTCCTTTTCGCGGGGAAGCCTGCGCTATTTAGTCCTCTTTTCTCGCTCGCCTTTTTGTTTCTGCAACCACAAAATCGCCGTCTCGTCTTTACGGGGTTGTTGTTCGAGTCTTTGCGTGTGTGTGTGTGTCTGTACCAGAGTGATTGACGAGCACACGATCCTGAGGGGCCGCATGAAGCTGATCGATCAGTCAGTGGCGAATCCTTCTAGCTGCTGCCGTTGCTTGCACTGGGGGTGCAGGCTGCAGCAGTGCCTTACGTGTGCTGTAGAAGCTGCTCTGAGCCTGCCTCTTCTGTCGTGGCTGCCGAATACATATTTTCTCCGTCTATCGTGGCCGCTTTGCCTTCTCTTTGGGAACCATGGCAATGTCAAAAGGTCGTAGACCACCACGTTCTTCGCAAACATACATGCGAATCAACGGCTAGCGCAAGCGATACACGCATCCACTGTGGGGACTGTCGCTCAAAAACTGCCCCAAAGAGAACCTTTCATAGATATTTCGCGCTAGCTCATATATACATACATGCATATATAGATATATATTTATGCACATAAATACTTTTGTGTGTGTATATGTATGCCTTTTCTTCTGCGAAAGAGATCATGAATGAGTCTTTCATGTGATGTGCAGCTGCCGCATGGGGGCGTCTCTGAGCCGTTCGGAAGCTCTTGCTGTCTCGACGTTCTTGTGTTGCGCGGAGCGCTGTTTCCAGCCCCCAACCATCTCCCCGATGCTGTTGTTGCTCCTGTTGCAGCACATGCGTTTGATCCGCATTCGCTCTGGCGTGCAGGTATAACTGACCCCATCAGCTGCGCTGGTAGCAAGCGCCTCGAGATGAGTCCCTTCGAAGGGCTAGTGGTAGTGAGTGCCTTACGCCACGAGGCATCACATGTCTTTCTTTCTGCGCGCAGATTTTCAGTCGAGGCAGCAGAGCCTATCACGCAGCTCTCGTATTGCAGGTACAATGCAGGCTACTGACTCCTGGGCTGCACGCGTTTTTTGAGGGGGGGGGAGAAGGGGGAAAAAGGGGTTTCTTCATGTGTATTTGAAGACTGCTTTTCAAAAAAAACACACACAAACACATTCTGCTGCTTCACCGTGCGGCATGGCCCTCTTACGGATTCCTCTTCTCGCATCTGGCGATGCTGTTACTTGCCAAAGAGGTGAGTGGCATGCGGGGAGTTTTGCATTTGCACCTGTCAAATAGCTGCTCGATGTCTTTCAGGGACGTCTCAAGCTGGAAGTTGGCAGTGAGCGGATTGCATGTCGTGTTGGTCCGTGGACGACTCTTGGCATGCACGTAAGTATGCCATATATGGCGCTTATCGCTTTTTCTGGCTATTTAAGATTAGTCCTATCAAATTAAGGACTGCTGAAAATGCGTTTCCCTCTAATATAAGGCTTCTCGTCAGTACGCAGCCCCCTTCCCTCTTCCCCCTCTTGCCTGGCTGCCTCCCTCAGCTTTTCTGCGTTCTGCTGCAGCGTAGGGCGCTCTTCATTTCCGTGTTCCTTGTTGGCATTCCGTGCTGTCTCATGCTCCACCGTCTTCTGTTGCAGCCACTGGTGGAACGAGTGTGTGTGTGTATGTATGTATTTCTGTACATATGTATGTATTTCTGTATGTATGCATGGATTTCTGTATGTACATATGTATGGCTGTATGTATGGATGGATGGATGTATATCTGTGTGTATGTATATATGTATGTATTTCTGTATGTATGTACATATGTATGTATGTACATATGTATTTCTGTATGTACTTGTGTATTCCTGTATGTACATATTTATGTATGTATGTACATATTTATGTATGTATGTATATATGTATGTATGTATTTCTGTATGTACATATATATATGTATGTATGTACATGTATATATGTATGTATTTCTGTATGTATGTACATGTGTATATATGTATGTATCTACGTATATATGTACACATGTATGTATGTATGTATCTACGTATATATGTGTGTATGTATATACGTATGTATGGGTATATGGATGTGTGTATATATGTATGTGTGGATGTGTGTATATATCCATGTATGTTTATGTGTATGTATGTATGTATGTACATATGTATTTCTGTATGTACATGTGTATTCCTGTATGTACATATTTATGTATGTCTGTATGTATATGTGTATGTATGTACATATGTATTTCTGTATGTACATATGTATGTATGTACATATGTATTTCAGTATGTACATATGTATGTATGTACATATGTATTTCAGTAAGTACATATGTATGTATGTACATATGTATTTCAGTATGTACATATGTATGTATGTACGTATGTACATATGTACATATGTATGTATGTGCGGATGCAGTGCTTAAGCATGGACGCGATTCCGGAGGCTTTTCAGGCGAAGAGAGCTAGGCTGCAGGAGCTTATCGGCGATCAAGACTTTGCGTCATTCAAGGAAATGGAGGTTCTGAAGCGGCTGACATACGCAGATGCCCCCACGGCTGGCAGCTGCGGCTGTGGGTCGTGCTCTAGCGAAGTCGACAAGGCGGGAGATGTTTTGCGGTTCCGTACTGCAGCCCTTCACGGATACACTGCGCAGCAGCCGTCGGTTCTGAGCAGCAGCAGCAGCAGCAGCAGCAGCAATCGCTGTGACTACAATGGCTGCCAAAGCAATTCCGAGCAGCAGAGTGCCCCTTCGAGGCCGCTTCTGTGGCATCCACGAGTTCTCATCCCTGAGAGCCCCCACCGACATTGCGAGGCAACGAGAGCAGGCGTCTCTGGATGCTTGCACTTTGTTGCGAAATCGGAGAGGCAACAGGAGGCTTCCCAGACGCCAGCCGAACAGAGCCTCCTCCCTATGCTCGGACCGCCTTCCTGGGAAGCGAGCAGCTCTCCGTCGCTCCCAAGGGCGTGTTTTGACGACTTGCCCCCCGATGCAGGCTTACCGGCGCCACACACGCAAGTCGGAGAGGCCGTTTTATCTGCCAGCAGCAGCAGCAGCAGCAGCAGCAGCAGCAAAAGCAGCAGCAAAAGCAGCAGCAAAAGCAGCAAAAGCACAACGCTTTTCCCCCCCACAGGAGCGACGGCTGCTACGGGCAGCAGCCCGGGTGCCGGACTGGAGGGCCCCCTCTCGGGTGTACCAAGGGGGCCCCCCTTCTGTGCAGAAATTTATGCCCCGATATTTGGGGGCCCCACGTCTTCTCCAGTTCCTGAGAACATTGTTCCCCCACAGGCGAAGGGTGCAAGTGCAGCTCCTGCGGATGCTGGTGCTGCTGTCTACTCGCCTGTCAGACGCCTGCCGTTCGCGCATCTTCCTGTGGCACCCTGTCGTTGCCTTTCGGGAACAGTGGAGGGGGGGGCCCCTTCGTCGGATGCGTCGGGGTACGAAGCTCGTGCAGCAGCGCCACTCCCCGAGGGTGGAGGAGAACGGGAAGGGGCTGAAGCAGCTGGGAGTTCCCTGCGTTCGAGAGAAGGTGCCTTTAAGGGGCATGACGCAGCTGCAGCTGCAGCAGCAAGGGCATGCGCAGAGGCTTCTCGCAACAGCAGGAGAGGACGCGGTCCAAAAGGAGGCGAGAATCGCAACAAGCGGCTGGTGTGCAGAGCGTTTCGCGACGGAGTTAGGGGTTACAGAGCACTGCGTAGACATCCGGCTAGAGTAGGTCGTTCTAAGTCTCGCACGGGTGCCTGTGAGGCGGATACAAGGTCGAGAGGTTCCACATTGCTTGAGGCAGCGGCTTTGAAAGCGCGTCTTGGGCAGCCCTTTCAGGCATCGTCAGCAGCAGCAGGAGCGTCAGCGTCAAGGGCCAGAGCTCCCTCCTCTGCGTTCAGCGCAAAGGAGGGATGTGCTCTTGCTCTCTCGGAAGAGGGGGAATCTGGGATTGAGGAGGACAGTAGTGGGAGTGCGTTGACGTCGCGCAGCAGCAGCAGCAGTTCCTCCCTCCGAGATTTGACATCCACGGGAGCTCACGATAAGGAGGACGAGGATTGTTCTGCCGGAGGGCTTGTCGGTGCGGGGGGGGGCGAGCCTTTGTATGGAGGCACAGCGGAGGGGCAGAGCACCCCTGCACGAGTTTTAGTGAGAGAGCCTCGTCACGGAGTGACGCTACCTCCCACGTTAGCGAAGGGATATGTCTTCGAGGATGACATGAGGCAGCAAGCGCACGCTCGACTGCAGCAGTTTCGGGTGTACGCACACTACCCGCTGAGCGCTAGCGCTTCGGCTACAGGAGCAGCAGCAGCAGCAGCAGCAGCAGCAGCAGCAGCAGCAGCAGCAGGAGACACAGGGGCTGGACGGGGTGATACGGTGTTTGACAAGGCTCAAGAGAGGGGTCGGAGTAAGGCAGGACCGTCGACTTGCTTTGAAGGCCCCTTCGCAGGAGAATCTCACGAGGCTGGAGAAGATCCTGGGGTGTCTCTTCAGAAGCAATTGGAAGCTCAGGATAAGGAGCTGCGTGCAGTTGTGCAGGAGCTCTCCGAAGCCATTAGGGGGCCAGCTCTTCAGCAGCTGCTCCTCGAAAGCGGCTGGGGAGAAGAAGCTACGGCTGCAGTAGACAAGTTCTTTGTACAAGCAGAAGAGACGGCGTATTTCCCAGACTTCGGCTCTAGGACTGGTCAGATGAATATTCGATAGATTCGCACTTTTGCGCGGCGCATGCTGCATCACATGGTCCCCTCCGAATACTAAACGGTTGCCGCTTCTTCCTCTGTGGATTCAGAACTGTGCTTCTGGTTGCCTTGCATGCTCCATCGCTGGGGCTTTCTGCCTGTTGCGTTCTTGACTCTTGTTCTCCTGCTTTTCTAAGATTCCCTCATCTGCGTCTCGTCACGTATATATATATATATACAAATGTATATATGTATCTATATCTATGTATATCTATGTATAGGTGTCTATATTATGTATGCATGTATATATGTATATGTGGTTGTGCTGGGGGTCGGGGTTGCGCGCAGACGGGGATTGTCAGCTGCTGATGATCCCTCAATGGCTCTACTTTTTCGCGGTGAAGGCCAGTCTCATTCACCCTCTGTTTCTTTCGTCGAAACAGAAGACGCTCTGCGCAATGAAGGCCCATGGGCGGCCTTTTGAATGCTAAAAGTATACAGGCAACTGGAAGCCTCCGGAAGAGCTGCTGCAGGTGTGGAGTTGCCTACGCCAGCGAAACTACCGTTGGGAAGCTGGCTGGAAGCAGGGGGCGAGTGGGTGCTTGACGCGACTTAAGTCACCCTTCCGACTCGCTCTCCCCTTTCTGGATACAATTTAGAGGCGGCTTTCAAGGCGTCTGTCTAGACGTCTTTCGTCCCCCGTTCGCAGGCAGACGAGCAAGGCTCCCCTTTGGATGGGGTGTCGTGGAGTCCGTCGGACTGCCACTCCGTTATTAGTCTCGCGAAATCTTTTGGGGCTGCAAGGGTCCGCGCGAGTTGCGAAGGGGGAGGCGCATGCATGCAAATAGCACTTGAACAGGGGTGTGTGCAGCCAGACATCTCAGTCTTCTCCCCTCCGTGTACTTCTGCAGGCGGGCACCGGTGCCTTAGAGTGTATATTCATCGCGTTTTCTTTGGAATTGTGGCTTTGCCAACTTAGGAGTAGTTTAGAATACGGGAGCCGTGCAAAAAGTGACAAACACCGCCATTGGCTGCTCCCGCACATGCAGAAAGAAAGAGAGAGGAAGAGAGGGAATGAACAAGATGCCGCCTTCTCGCGTATTTTCCTCCCTCCATCCTTCTACAGCTAGTGCTGCAGGTGCTGCGCTAGCCAGCCCTTGGTAAAAGTGCTGCTGCGAATGCTGCGCATTTTTCCATGGCGCAAGTTTGTTGTGCTCTTACGCAAGACGGGGTTGCACAAGTTGTTGACATGATAACGACCCAGAGATCATAGAGCCGGCTGTAGAGCCTCGCAGCTGCCGCTGGAGCTGGCCTGTGCTCTATCCTTTCCTTCCAATTGCCGTACCTCTCTACAGTAGAGTAGACCGACACAGCACCAGAAGATGCAACACGCATGCACGGAGCCGTGGCGGAAACAGGGCGCTTGCAATCAAAAGCCCCTTGCAGTGCAGCTTGAGCCTTCTGCAGTGGGTCGCTCTCATTTTGGACTTTCGATCTAGGGAGCCTCGAAGTCTCAAGTTCCTCACGAAGGGAACGCATCTCCGCGAGCGGTTCACAAACATACAAGTGCGAGCACTACACCACATGCCTGTGATCCGTAACATCACTGCGAGCCAGGATGAGGGGTGAAAAAGCATCCTTTGCAGAAACCGCTCAGCGTCGCACGCATGCGCTTTTTGTTGCTTTTACAGCTCTTTCCTTGGCTATGCCACTCTCCTATAGCATGCCTACGCGTGCAGGTGGCGCCACTGAAATTAGGGGGAGCGCGTAGGTCCGCAGGAATACAGCAAATTCTGCAAGAACCGGCTCCCCACCTGGTGCCTCTGGAATTGGCGCATTAGGCCCCTCTGAGCTGCTACGTAAGCTTCACACAGAAAAGTCACCAACAGGAGAGAAACAGCGAGGTTGCTGCAATTGTTCATTCAATCTCGAATCTTGGCCATTTGACGAGGTTCAAAAAACCCCCTTGCAGGACTGGTGGGTTAGTGCTGTAACGTATTGTGCAGCTTGTTCTTTTGAACATATAAATATCCTTCCATGCAATCATGAATAAATAATTGTATATATACATTTATTTATTCATGATTGCACGCAAGGAGGTGGTCGTCGAGCTCACACCCCTCACGAGGGTTTTCTGTTTTGGTGGACACCTTTTAGTCGCTCTGCCGTCAAGTGAATAGGAATCTTGAGAGTTTAGACTTGTGTAGAAGGACCATCAGAATGCATAGCGCCAAGAGAATAATCGTGGCAGTTAGCACGACCCTGTTTAGCCAGTGGCGCTTAATCATTTGCGCTATGGCCTGATATCCCCGCAAGCCTTCAGCCCCCGTGGCCTCTGCCTACAAGCGAAAACGTACGAAGAGGGAAGAAAACCGAAGGGAGGAGACATGAGGCTGGCTACACAGCAGCGCAGGGAAGGACGAACAAGGGGCCCTCGACGTCATGACAAGACACCCCAGCCAAGAGTGTCTTGATCGGTGCGCTTCAGCCCTCCAGCCCTTACTAATCGGTTCGTCTTGAAAATGGTGTCTCTCTGTGTTCGGAGGTGCTGCATTATGTGAAGGCCAAGTCCCTCAGTCTGCAGAGCCGTTGCGTTGCACTCCCCAATGAGGCGCGAGCTGACGCAGTCCAACTCGCGAGGCTCCAAGCCGTCTACAGCTGCAATTCCCTGTTCAAAGAGCACTCAGAACCGCAAACGTGTCACTCATCAAGAAGCCCACTGGTGCTTCAAGATAAGGAGACGACCGCAGTGGCGTGTTCGGCACACGTCTTTGGAGCTAAAAGTCAGGGTTTAAGGCCTCAATGTCAGGACTAGACGCTAGAGTTTAAGTGCCTCTTGGCTTCTCGAGCACAGGCTGCTGCCAGCCATCTAGATTATTTTGTCGAGTTCGATGGAAGAAAGACACAGGCAGCATCCCTACAGGGGCTGTTAACCCCCAAATGTCTTACGTTTACGTGTATTTACAGCAGGTGTGCTGATTGACTGCAGCGCAAAGCAGAGAACCAGAGGCCTTACCTCGGGCGCGTTGAGTCTCGTTCCGAGAACTTCGCTCTGCTGCTGAAGGTCCTTCAACTGCTGCGAGTAGGCAGCCACCTGCAGCAAGAGAAACAACCCACCCTCTCCACCACCACGCAGAGCGGCAACTGGATTACGTTACTTGCTTTTAGGGAAAGGGGAGGCATGGGCACGTGTGGTGCAGAAGGGATAGAGCACAGATATATTTATATATCTATATATATATACAGAGAGAGAGAGAGAGAGAGAGAGAGAGAGAGAGAGAGAGAGAGAGAGAGAGAGAGAGAGAGAGA